>NC_137623.1:30157996-30267996 GCF_963280865.1 Gymnoscopelus braueri
CCTGGGAATACCAGGTGCTGTAAGCTTTTTTTCATTTGCCACATTGAATGAGCAATCGTCATTTATGAATGCAGCACTAACTAAGAAAATGGCACTGCTCAACAATGTCACTTCTAACCTTTAGCAGCCCAGCCTATAATAGAGGAATAAACACACTCCACAGCAGGGCCACTGTCATCTATATAAGACCTACCGGCCGTTATGCTGTTGCTTACGGCCATACCACCCTGAACACGCCCGATCTCGTCCGATCTCGGAAGCTAAGCAGGGTCGGGCCTGGTTAGTACTTGGATGGGAGACCGCCTGGGAATACCAGGTGCTGTAAGCTTTTTTTCATTTGCCACATTGAATGAGCAATCGTCATTTATGAATGCAGCACTAACTAAGAAAATGGCACTGCTCAACAATGTCACATCTAACCTTTAGCGGCCCAGCCTATAATAGAGGAATAAACACACTCCACAGCAGGGCCACTGTCATCTATATAAGACCTACCGGCCGTTATGCTGTTGCTTACGGCCATACCACCCTGAACACGCCCGATCTCGTCCGATCTCGGAAGCTAAGCAGGGTCGGGCCTGGTTAGTACTTGGATGGGAGACCGCCTGGGAATACCAGGTGCTGTAAGCTTTTTTTCATTTGCCACATTGAATGAGCAATCGTCATTTATGAATGCAGCACTAACTAAGAAAATGGCACTGCTCAACAATGTCACTTCTAACCTTTAGCAGCCCAGCCTATAATAGAGGAATAAACACACTCCACAGCAGGGCCACTGTCATCTATATAAGACCTACCGGCCGTTATGCTGTTGCTTACGGCCATACCACCCTGAACACGCCCGATCTCGTCCGATCTCGGAAGCTAAGCAGGGTCGGGCCTGGTTAGTACTTGGATGGGAGACCGCCTGGGAATACCAGGTGCTGTAAGCTTTTTTTCATTTGCCACATTGAATGAGCAATCGTCATTTATGAATGCAGCACTAACTAAGAAAATGGCACTGCTCAACAATGTCACTTCTAACCTTTAGCAGCCCAGCCTATAATAGAGGAATAAACACACTCCACAGCAGGGCCACTGTCATCTATATAAGACCTACCGGCCGTTATGCTGTTGCTTACGGCCATACCACCCTGAACACGCCCGATCTCGTCTGATCTCGGAAGCTAAGCAGGGTCGGGCCTGGTTAGTACTTGGATGGGAGACCGCCTGGGAATACCAGGTGCTGTAAGCTTTTTTTCATTTGCCACATTGAATGAGCAATCGTCATTTATGAATGCAGCACTAACTAAGAAAATGGCACTGCTCAACAATGTCACTTCTAACCTTTAGCAGCCCAGCCTATAATAGAGGAATAAACACACTCCACAGCAGGGCCACTGTCATCTATATAAGACCTACCGGCCGTTATGCTGTTGCTTACGGCCATACCACCCTGAACACGCCCGATCTCGTCCGATCTCGGAAGCTAAGCAGGGTCGGGCCTGGTTAGTACTTGGATGGGAGACCGCCTGGGAATACCAGGTGCTGTAAGCTTTTTTTCATTTGCCACATTGAATGAGCAATCGTCATTTATGAATGCAGCACTAACTAAGAAAATGGCACTGCTCAACAATGTCACTTCTAACCTTTAGCAGCCCAGCCTATAATAGAGGAATAAACACACTCCACAGCAGGGCCACTGTCATCTATATAAGACCTACCGGCCGTTAGGCTGTTGCTTACGGCCATACCACCCTGAACACGCCCGATCTCGTCCGATCTCGGAAGCTAAGCAGGGTCGGGCCTGGTTAGTACTTGGATGGGAGACCGCCTGGGAATACCAGGTGCTGTAAGCTTTTTTTCATTTGCCACATTGAATGAGCAATCGTCATTTATGAATGCAGCACTAACTAAGAAAATGGCACTGCTCAACAATGTCACATCTAACCTTTAGCAGCCCAGCCTATAATAGAGGAATAAACACACTCCACAGCAGGGCCACTGTCATCTATATAAGACCTACCGGCCGTTAGGCTGTTGCTTACGGCCATACCACCCTGAACACGCCCGATCTCGTCCGATCTCGGAAGCTAAGCAGGGTCGGGCCTGGTTAGTACTTGGATGGGAGACCGCCTGGGAATACCAGGTGCTGTAAGCTTTTTTTCATTTGCCACATTGAATGAGCAATCGTCATTTATGAATGCAGCACTAACTAAGAAAATGGCACTGCTCAACAATGTCACTTCTAACCTTTAGCAGCCCAGCCTATAATAGAGGAATAAACACACTCCACAGCAGGGCCACTGTCATCTATATAAGACCTACCGGCCGTTAGGCTGTTGCTTACGGCCATACCACCCTGAACACGCCCGATCTCGTCCGATCTCGGAAGCTAAGCAGGGTCGGGCCTGGTTAGTACTTGGATGGGAGACCGCCTGGGAATACCAGGTGCTGTAAGCTTTTTTTCATTTGCCACATTGAATGAGCAATCGTCATTTATGAATGCAGCACTAACTAAGAAAATGGCACTGCTCAACAATGTCACTTCTAACCTTTAGCAGCCCAGCCTATAATAGAGGAATAAACACACTCCACAGCAGGGCCACTGTCATCTATATAAGACCTACCGGCCGTTAGGCTGTTGCTTACGGCCATACCACCCTGAACACGCCCGATCTCGTCCGATCTCGGAAGCTAAGCAGGGTCGGGCCTGGTTAGTACTTGGATGGGAGACCGCCTGGGAATACCAGGTGCTGTAAGCTTTTTTTCATTTGCCACATTGAATGAGCAATCGTCATTTATGAATGCAGCACTAACTAAGAAAATGGCACTGCTCAACAATGTCACTTCTAACCTTTAGCAGCCCAGCCTATAATAGAGGAATAAACACACTCCACAGCAGGGCCACTGTCATCTATATAAGACCTACCGGCCGTTAGGCTGTTGCTTACGGCCATACCACCCTGAACACGCCCGATCTCGTCCGATCTCGGAAGCTAAGCAGGGTCGGGCCTGGTTAGTACTTGGATGGGAGACCGCCTGGGAATACCAGGTGCTGTAAGCTTTTTTTCATTTGCCACATTGAATGAGCAATCGTCATTTATGAATGCAGCACTAACTAAGAAAATGGCACTGCTCAACAATGTCACTTCTAACCTTTAGCAGCCCAGCCTATAATAGAGGAATAAACACACTCCACAGCAGGGCCACTGTCATCTATATAAGACCTACCGGCCGTTAGGCTGTTGCTTACGGCCATACCACCCTGAACACGCCCGATCTCGTCCGATCTAGGAAGCTAAGCAGGGTCGGGCCTGGTTAGTACTTGGATGGGAGACCGCCTGGGAATACCAGGTGCTGTAAGCTTTTTTTCATTTGCCACATTGAATGAGCAATCGTCATTTATGAATGCAGCACTAACTAAGAAAATGGCACTGCTCAACAATGTCACTTCTAACCTTTAGCAGCCCAGCCTATAATAGAGGAATAAACACACTCCACAGCAGGGCCACTGTCATCTATATAAGACCTACCGGCCGTTATGCTGTTGCTTACGGCCATACCACCCTGAACACGCCCGATCTCGTCCGATCTCGGAAGCTAAGCAGGGTCGGGCCTGGTTAGTACTTGGATGGGAGACCGCCTGGGAATACCAGGTGCTGTAAGCTTTTTTTCATTTGCCACATTGAATGAGCAATCGTCATTTATGAATGCAGCACTAACTAAGAAAATGGCACTGCTCAACAATGTCACATCTAACCTTTAGCAGCCCAGCCTATAATAGAGGAATAAACACACTCCACAGCAGGGCCACTGTCATCTATATAAGACCTACCGGCCGTTAGGCTGTTGCTTACGGCCATACCACCCTGAACACGCCCGATCTCGTCCGATCTCGGAAGCTAAGCAGGGTCGGGCCTGGTTAGTACTTGGATGGGAGACCGCCTGGGAATACCAGGTGCTGTAAGCTTTTTTTCATTTGCCACATTGAATGAGCAATCGTCATTTATGAATGCAGCACTAACTAAGAAAATGGCACTGCTCAACAATGTCACTTCTAACCTTTAGCAGCCCAGCCTATAATAGAGGAATAAACACACTCCACAGCAGGGCCACTGTCATCTATATAAGACCTACCGGCCGTTAGGCTGTTGCTTACGGCCATACCACCCTGAACACGCCCGATCTCGTCCGATCTCGGAAGCTAAGCAGGGTCGGGCCTGGTTAGTACTTGGATGGGAGACCGCCTGGGAATACCAGGTGCTGTAAGCTTTTTTTCATTTGCCACATTGAATGAGCAATCGTCATTTATGAATGCAGCACTAACTAAGAAAATGGCACTGCTCAACAATGTCACTTCTAACCTTTAGCAGCCCAGCCTATAATAGAGGAATAAACACACTCCACAGCAGGGCCACTGTCATCTATATAAGACCTACCGGCCGTTAGGCTGTTGCTTACGGCCATACCACCCTGAACACGCCCGATCTCGTCCGATCTAGGAAGCTAAGCAGGGTCGGGCCTGGTTAGTACTTGGATGGGAGACCGCCTGGGAATACCAGGTGCTCTAAGCTTTTTTTCATTTGCCACATTGAATGAGCAATCGTCATTTATGAATGCAGCACTAACTAAGAAAATGGCACTGCTCAACAATGTCACTTCTAACCTTTAGCAGCCCAGCCTATAATAGAGGAATAAACACACTCCACAGCAGGGCCACTGTCATCTATATAAGACCTACCGGCCGTTATGCTGTTGCTTACGGCCATACCACCCTGAACACGCCCGATCTCGTCCGATCTCGGAAGCTAAGCAGGGTCGGGCCTGGTTAGTACTTGGATGGGAGACCGCCTGGGAATACCAGGTGCTGTAAGCTTTTTTTCATTTGCCACATTGAATGAGCAATCGTCATTTATGAATGCAGCACTAACTAAGAAAATGGCACTGCTCAACAATGTCACATCTAACCTTTAGCAGCCCAGCCTATAATAGAGGAATAAACACACTCCACAGCAGGGCCACTGTCATCTATATAAGACCTACCGGCCGTTAGGCTGTTGCTTACGGCCATACCACCCTGAACACGCCCGATCTCGTCCGATCTCGGAAGCTAAGCAGGGTCGGGCCTGGTTAGTACTTGGATGGGAGACCGCCTGGGAATACCAGGTGCTGTAAGCTTTTTTTCATTTGCCACATTGAATGAGCAATCGTCATTTATGAATGCAGCACTAACTAAGAAAATGGCACTGCTCAACAATGTCACTTCTAACCTTTAGCAGCCCAGCCTATAATAGAGGAATAAACACACTCCACAGCAGGGCCACTGTCATCTATATAAGACCTACCGGCCGTTACGCTGTTGCTTACGGCCATACCACCCTGAACACGCCCGATCTCGTCCGATCTCGGAAGCTAAGCAGGGTCGGGCCTGGTTAGTACTTGGATGGGAGACCGCCTGGGAATACCAGGTGCTGTAAGCTTTTTTTCATTTGCCACATTGAATGAGCAATCGTCATTTATGAATGCAGCACTAACTAAGAAAATGGCACTGCTCAACAATGTCACTTCTAACCTTTAGCAGCCCAGCCTATAATAGAGGAATAAACACACTCCACAGCAGGGCCACTGTCATCTATATAAGACCTACCGGCCGTTATGCTGTTGCTTACGGCCATACCACCCTGAACACGCCCGATCTCGTCCGATCTCGGAAGCTAAGCAGGGTCGGGCCTGGTTAGTACTTGGATGGGAGACCGCCTGGGAATACCAGGTGCTGTAAGCTTTTTTTCATTTGCCACATTGAATGAGCAATCGTCATTTATGAATGCAGCACTAACTAAGAAAATGGCACTGCTCAACAATGTCACTTCTAACCTTTAGCAGCCCAGCCTATAATAGAGGAATAAACACACTCCACAGCAGGGCCACTGTCATCTATATAAGACCTACCGGCCGTTAGGCTGTTGCTTACGGCCATACCACCCTGAACACGCCCGATCTCGTCCGATCTCGGAAGCTAAGCAGGGTCGGGCCTGGTTAGTACTTGGATGGGAGACCGCCTGGGAATACCAGGTGCTGTAAGCTTTTTTTCATTTGCCACATTGAATGAGCAATCGTCATTTATGAATGCAGCACTAACTAAGAAAATGGCACTGCTCAACAATGTCACTTCTAACCTTTAGCAGCCCAGCCTATAATAGAGGAATAAACACACTCCACAGCAGGGCCACTGTCATCTATATAAGACCTACCGGCCGTTATGCTGTTGCTTACGGCCATACCACCCTGAACACGCCCGATCTCGTCCGATCTCGGAAGCTAAGCAGGGTCGGGCCTGGTTAGTACTTGGATGGGAGACCGCCTGGGAATACCAGGTGCTGTAAGCTTTTTTTCATTTGCCACATTGAATGAGCAATCGTCATTTATGAATGCAGCACTAACTAAGAAAATTGCACTGCTCAACAATGTCACTTCTAACCTTTAGCAGCCCAGCCTATAATAGAGGAATAAACACACTCCACAGCAGGGCCACTGTCATCTATATAAGACCTACCGGCCGTTAGGCTGTTGCTTACGGCCATACCACCCTGAACACGCCCGATCTCGTCCGATCTCGGAAGCTAAGCAGGGTCGGGCCTGGTTAGTACTTGGATGGGAGACCGCCTGGGAATACCAGGTGCTGTAAGCTTTTTTTCATTTGCCACATTGAATGAGCAATCGTCATTTATGAATGCAGCACTAACTAAGAAAATGGCACTGCTCAACAATGTCACTTCTAACCTTTAGCAGCCCAGCCTATAATAGAGGAATAAACACACTCCACAGCAGGGCCACTGTCATCTATATAAGACCTACCGGCCGTTATGCTGTTGCTTACGGCCATACCACCCTGAACACGCCCGATCTCGTCCGATCTCGGAAGCTAAGCAGGGTCGGGCCTGGTTAGTACTTGGATGGGAGACCGCCTGGGAATACCAGGTGCTGTAAGCTTTTTTTCATTTGCCACATTGAATGAGCAATCGTCATTTATGAATGCAGCACTAACTAAGAAAATGGCACTGCTCAACAATGTCACTTCTAACCTTTAGCAGCCCAGCCTATAATAGAGGAATAAACACACTCCACAGCAGGGCCACTGTCATCTATATAAGACCTACCGGCCGTTAGGCTGTTGCTTACGGCCATACCACCCTGAACACGCCCGATCTCGTCCGATCTCGGAAGCTAAGCAGGGTCGGGCCTGGTTAGTACTTGGATGGGAGACCGCCTGGGAATACCAGGTGCTGTAAGCTTTTTTTCATTTGCCACATTGAATGAGCAATCGTCATTTATGAATGCAGCACTAACTAAGAAAATGGCACTGCTCAACAATGTCACTTCTAACCTTTAGCAGCCCAGCCTATAATAGAGGAATAAACACACTCCACAGCAGGGCCACTGTCATCTATATAAGACCTACCGGCCGTTATGCTGTTGCTTACGGCCATACCACCCTGAACACGCCCGATCTCGTCCGATCTCGGAAGCTAAGCATGGTCGGGCCTGGTTAGTACTTGGTTGGGAGACCGCCTGGGAATACCAGGTGCTCTAAGCTTTTTTTCATTTGCCACATTGAATGAGCAATCGTCATTTATGAATGCAGCACTAACTAAGAAAATGGCACTGCTCAACAATGTCACTTCTAACCTTTAGCAGCCCAGCCTATAATAGAGGAATAAACACACTCCACAGCAGGGCCACTGTCATCTATATAAGACCTACCGGCCGTTAGGCTGTTGCTTACGGCCATACCACCCTGAACACGCCCGATCTCGTCCGATCTCGGAAGCTAAGCAGGGTCGGGCCTGGTTAGTACTTGGATGGGAGACCGCCTGGGAATACCAGGTGCTGTAAGCTTTTTTTCATTTGCCACATTGAATGAGCAATCGTCATTTATGAATGCAGCACTAACTAAGAAAATGGCACTGCTCAACAATGTCACTTCTAACCTTTAGCAGCCCAGCCTATAATAGAGGAATAAACACACTCCACAGCAGGGCCACTGTCATCTATATAAGACCTACCGGCCGTTAGGCTGTTGCTTACGGCCATACCACCCTGAACACGCCCGATCTCGTCCGATCTCGGAAGCTAAGCAGGGTCGGGCCTGGTTAGTACTTGGATGGGAGACCGCCTGGGAATACCAGGTGCTGTAAGCTTTTTTTCATTTGCCACATTGAATGAGCAATCGTCATTTATGAATGCAGCACTAACTAAGAAAATGGCACTGCTCAACAATGTCACTTCTAACCTTTAGCAGCCCAGCCTATAATAGAGGAATAAACACACTCCACAGCAGGGCCACTGTCATCTATATAAGACCTACCGGCCGTTATGCTGTTGCTTACGGCCATACCACCCTGAACACGCCCGATCTCGTCCGATCTCGGAAGCTAAGCAGGGTCGGGCCTGGTTAGTACTTGGATGGGAGACCGCCTGGGAATACCAGGTGCTGTAAGCTTTTTTTCATTTGCCACATTGAATGAGCAATCGTCATTTATGAATGCAGCACTAACTAAGAAAATGGCACTGCTCAACAATGTCACTTCTAACCTTTAGCAGCCCAGCCTATAATAGAGGAATAAACACACTCCACAGCAGGGCCACTGTCATCTATATAAGACCTACCGGCCGTTATGCTGTTGCTTACGGCCATACCACCCTGAACACGCCCGATCTCGTCCGATCTCGGAAGCTAAGCAGGGTCGGGCCTGGTTAGTACTTGGATGGGAGACCGCCTGGGAATACCAGGTGCTGTAAGCTTTTTTTCATTTGCCACATTGAATGAGCAATCGTCATTTATGAATGCAGCACTAACTAAGAAAATGGCACTGCTCAACAATGTCACTTCTAACCTTTAGCAGCCCAGCCTATAATAGAGGAATAAACACACTCCACAGCAGGGCCACTGTCATCTATATAAGACCTACCGGCCGTTATGCTGTTGCTTACGGCCATACCACCCTGAACACGCCCGATCTCGTCCGATCTCGGAAGCTAAGCAGGGTCGGGCCTGGTTAGTACTTGGATGGGAGACCGCCTGGGAATACCAGGTGCTGTAAGCTTTTTTTCATTTGCCACATTGAATGAGCAATCGTCATTTATGAATGCAGCACTAACTAAGAAAATGGCACTGCTCAACAATGTCACTTCTAACCTTTAGCAGCCCAGCCTATAATAGAGGAATAAACACACTCCACAGCAGGGCCACTGTCATCTATATAAGACCTACCGGCCGTTAGGCTGTTGCTTACGGCCATACCACCCTGAACACGCCCGATCTCGTCCGATCTCGGAAGCTAAGCAGGGTCGGGCCTGGTTAGTACTTGGATGGGAGACCGCCTGGGAATACCAGGTGCTGTAAGCTTTTTTTCATTTGCCACATTGAATGAGCAATCGTCATTTATGAATGCAGCACTAACTAAGAAAATGGCACTGCTCAACAATGTCACTTCTAACCTTTAGCAGCCCAGCCTATAATAGAGGAATAAACACACTCCACAGCAGGGCCACTGCCATCTATATAAGACCTACCGGCCGTTAGGCTGTTGCTTACGGCCATACCACCCTGAACACGCCCGATCTCGTCCGATCTCGGAAGCTAAGCAGGGTCGGGCCTGGTTAGTACTTGGATGGGAGACCGCCTGGGAATACCAGGTGCTGTAAGCTTTTTTTCATTTGCCACATTGAATGAGCAATCGTCATTTATGAATGCAGCACTAACTAAGAAAATGGCACTGCTCAACAATGTCACTTCTAACCTTTAGCAGCCCAGCCTATAATAGAGGAATAAACACACTCCACAGCAGGGCCACTGTCATCTATATAAGACCTACCGGCCGTTATGCTGTTGCTTACGGCCATACCACCCTGAACACGCCCGATCTCGTCCGATCTCGGAAGCTAAGCAGGGTCGGGCCTGGTTAGTACTTGGATGGGAGACCGCCTGGGAATACCAGGTGCTGTAAGCTTTTTTTCATTTGCCACATTGAATGAGCAATCGTCATTTATGAATGCAGCACTAACTAAGAAAATGGCACTGCTCAACAATGTCACTTCTAACCTTTAGCAGCCCAGCCTATAATAGAGGAATAAACACACTCCACAGCAGGGCCACTGTCATCTATATAAGACCTACCGGCCGTTAGGCTGTTGCTTACGGCCATACCACCCTGAACACGCCCGATCTCGTCCGATCTCGGAAGCTAAGCAGGGTCGGGCCTGGTTAGTACTTGGATGGGAGACCGCCTGGGAATACCAGGTGCTGTAAGCTTTTTTTCATTTGCCACATTGAATGAGCAATCGTCATTTATGAATGCAGCACTAACTAAGAAAATGGCACTGCTCAACAATGTCACTTCTAACCTTTAGCAGCCCAGCCTATAATAGAGGAATAAACACACTCCACAGCAGGGCCACTGTCATCTATATAAGACCTACCGGCCGTTATGCTGTTGCTTACGGCCATACCACCCTGAACACGCCCGATCTCGTCCGATCTCGGAAGCTAAGCAGGGTCGGGCCTGGTTAGTACTTGGATGGGAGACCGCCTGGGAATACCAGGTGCTGTAAGCTTTTTTTCATTTGCCACATTGAATGAGCAATCGTCATTTATGAATGCAGCACTAACTAAGAAAATGGCACTGCTCAACAATGTCACTTCTAACCTTTAGCAGCCCAGCCTATAATAGAGGAATAAACACACTCCACAGCAGGGCCACTGTCATCTATATAAGACCTACCGGCCGTTATGCTGTTGCTTACGGCCATACCACCCTGAACACGCCCGATCTCGTCCGATCTCGGAAGCTAAGCAGGGTCGGGCCTGGTTAGTACTTGGATGGGAGACCGCCTGGGAATACCAGGTGCTGTAAGCTTTTTTTCATTTGCCACATTGAATGAGCAATCGTCATTTATGAATGCAGCACTAACTAAGAAAATGGCACTGCTCAACAATGTCACTTCTAACCTTTAGCAGCCCAGCCTATAATAGAGGAATAAACACACTCCACAGCAGGGCCACTGTCATCTATATAAGACCTACCGGCCGTTAGGCTGTTGCTTACGGCCATACCACCCTGAACACGCCCGATCTCGTCCGATCTCGGAAGCTAAGCAGGGTCGGGCCTGGTTAGTACTTGGATGGGAGACCGCCTGGGAATACCAGGTGCTGTAAGCTTTTTTTCATTTGCCACATTGAATGAGCAATCGTCATTTATGAATGCAGCACTAACTAAGAAAATGGCACTGCTCAACAATGTCACATCTAACCTTTAGCAGCCCAGCCTATAATAGAGGAATAAACACACTCCACAGCAGGGCCACTGTCATCTATATAAGACCTACCGGCCGTTAGGCTGTTGCTTACGGCCATACCACCCTGAACACGCCCGATCTCGTCCGATCTCGGAAGCTAAGCAGGGTCGGGCCTGGTTAGTACTTGGATGGGAGACCGCCTGGGAATACCAGGTGCTGTAAGCTTTTTTTCATTTGCCACATTGAATGAGCAATCGTCATTTATGAATGCAGCACTAACTAAGAAAATGGCACTGCTCAACAATGTCACTTCTAACCTTTAGCAGCCCAGCCTATAATAGAGGAATAAACACACTCCACAGCAGGGCCACTGTCATCTATATAAGACCTACCGGCCGTTACGCTGTTGCTTACGGCCATACCACCCTGAACACGCCCGATCTCGTCCGATCTCGGAAGCTAAGCAGGGTCGGGCCTGGTTAGTACTTGGATGGGAGACCGCCTGGGAATACCAGGTGCTGTAAGCTTTTTTTCATTTGCCACATTGAATGAGCAATCGTCATTTATGAATGCAGCACTAACTAAGAAAATGGCACTGCTCAACAATGTCACTTCTAACCTTTAGCAGCCCAGCCTATAATAGAGGAATAAACACACTCCACAGCAGGGCCACTGTCATCTATATAAGACCTACCGGCCGTTATGCTGTTGCTTACGGCCATACCACCCTGAACACGCCCGATCTCGTCCGATCTCGGAAGCTAAGCAGGGTCGGGCCTGGTTAGTACTTGGATGGGAGACCGCCTGGGAATACCAGGTGCTGTAAGCTTTTTTTCATTTGCCACATTGAATGAGCAATCGTCATTTATGAATGCAGCACTAACTAAGAAAATGGCACTGCTCAACAATGTCACTTCTAACCTTTAGCAGCCCAGCCTATAATAGAGGAATAAACACACTCCACAGCAGGGCCACTGTCATCTATATAAGACCTACCGGCCGTTAGGCTGTTGCTTACGGCCATACCACCCTGAACACGCCCGATCTCGTCCGATCTCGGAAGCTAAGCAGGGTCGGGCCTGGTTAGTACTTGGATGGGAGACCGCCTGGGAATACCAGGTGCTGTAAGCTTTTTTTCATTTGCCACATTGAATGAGCAATCGTCATTTATGAATGCAGCACTAACTAAGAAAATGGCACTGCTCAACAATGTCACTTCTAACCTTTAGCAGCCCAGCCTATAATAGAGGAATAAACACACTCCACAGCAGGGCCACTGTCATCTATATAAGACCTACCGGCCGTTATGCTGTTGCTTACGGCCATACCACCCTGAACACGCCCGATCTCGTCCGATCTCGGAAGCTAAGCAGGGTCGGGCCTGGTTAGTACTTGGATGGGAGACCGCCTGGGAATACCAGGTGCTGTAAGCTTTTTTTCATTTGCCACATTGAATGAGCAATCGTCATTTATGAATGCAGCACTAACTAAGAAAATTGCACTGCTCAACAATGTCACTTCTAACCTTTAGCAGCCCAGCCTATAATAGAGGAATAAACACACTCCACAGCAGGGCCACTGTCATCTATATAAGACCTACCGGCCGTTAGGCTGTTGCTTACGGCCATACCACCCTGAACACGCCCGATCTCGTCCGATCTCGGAAGCTAAGCAGGGTCGGGCCTGGTTAGTACTTGGATGGGAGACCGCCTGGGAATACCAGGTGCTGTAAGCTTTTTTTCATTTGCCACATTGAATGAGCAATCGTCATTTATGAATGCAGCACTAACTAAGAAAATGGCACTGCTCAACAATGTCACTTCTAACCTTTAGCAGCCCAGCCTATAATAGAGGAATAAACACACTCCACAGCAGGGCCACTGTCATCTATATAAGACCTACCGGCCGTTATGCTGTTGCTTACGGCCATACCACCCTGAACACGCCCGATCTCGTCCGATCTCGGAAGCTAAGCAGGGTCGGGCCTGGTTAGTACTTGGATGGGAGACCGCCTGGGAATACCAGGTGCTGTAAGCTTTTTTTCATTTGCCACATTGAATGAGCAATCGTCATTTATGAATGCAGCACTAACTAAGAAAATGGCACTGCTCAACAATGTCACTTCTAACCTTTAGCAGCCCAGCCTATAATAGAGGAATAAACACACTCCACAGCAGGGCCACTGTCATCTATATAAGACCTACCGGCCGTTAGGCTGTTGCTTACGGCCATACCACCCTGAACACGCCCGATCTCGTCCGATCTCGGAAGCTAAGCAGGGTCGGGCCTGGTTAGTACTTGGATGGGAGACCGCCTGGGAATACCAGGTGCTGTAAGCTTTTTTTCATTTGCCACATTGAATGAGCAATCGTCATTTATGAATGCAGCACTAACTAAGAAAATGGCACTGCTCAACAATGTCACATCTAACCTTTAGCAGCCCAGCCTATAATAGAGGAATAAACACACTCCACAGCAGGGCCACTGTCATCTATATAAGACCTACCGGCCGTTAGGCTGTTGCTTACGGCCATACCACCCTGAACACGCCCGATCTCGTCCGATCTCGGAAGCTAAGCAGGGTCGGGCCTGGTTAGTACTTGGATGGGAGACCGCCTGGGAATACCAGGTGCTGTAAGCTTTTTTTCATTTGCCACATTGAATGAGCAATCGTCATTTATGAATGCAGCACTAACTAAGAAAATGGCACTGCTCAACAATGTCACTTCTAACCTTTAGCAGCCCAGCCTATAATAGAGGAATAAACACACTCCACAGCAGGGCCACTGTCATCTATATAAGACCTACCGGCCGTTACGCTGTTGCTTACGGCCATACCACCCTGAACACGCCCGATCTCGTCCGATCTCGGAAGCTAAGCAGGGTCGGGCCTGGTTAGTACTTGGATGGGAGACCGCCTGGGAATACCAGGTGCTGTAAGCTTTTTTTCATTTGCCACATTGAATGAGCAATCGTCATTTATGAATGCAGCACTAACTAAGAAAATGGCACTGCTCAACAATGTCACTTCTAACCTTTAGCAGCCCAGCCTATAATAGAGGAATAAACACACTCCACAGCAGGGCCACTGTCATCTATATAAGACCTACCGGCCGTTATGCTGTTGCTTACGGCCATACCACCCTGAACACGCCCGATCTCGTCCGATCTCGGAAGCTAAGCAGGGTCGGGCCTGGTTAGTACTTGGATGGGAGACCGCCTGGGAATACCAGGTGCTGTAAGCTTTTTTTCATTTGCCACATTGAATGAGCAATCGTCATTTATGAATGCAGCACTAACTAAGAAAATGGCACTGCTCAACAATGTCACTTCTAACCTTTAGCAGCCCAGCCTATAATAGAGGAATAAACACACTCCACAGCAGGGCCACTGTCATCTATATAAGACCTACCGGCCGTTAGGCTGTTGCTTACGGCCATACCACCCTGAACACGCCCGATCTCGTCCGATCTCGGAAGCTAAGCAGGGTCGGGCCTGGTTAGTACTTGGATGGGAGACCGCCTGGGAATACCAGGTGCTGTAAGCTTTTTTTCATTTGCCACATTGAATGAGCAATCGTCATTTATGAATGCAGCACTAACTAAGAAAATGGCACTGCTCAACAATGTCACTTCTAACCTTTAGCAGCCCAGCCTATAATAGAGGAATAAACACACTCCACAGCAGGGCCACTGTCATCTATATAAGACCTACCGGCCGTTATGCTGTTGCTTACGGCCATACCACCCTGAACACGCCCGATCTCGTCCGATCTCGGAAGCTAAGCAGGGTCGGGCCTGGTTAGTACTTGGATGGGAGACCGCCTGGGAATACCAGGTGCTGTAAGCTTTTTTTCATTTGCCACATTGAATGAGCAATCGTCATTTATGAATGCAGCACTAACTAAGAAAATTGCACTGCTCAACAATGTCACTTCTAACCTTTAGCAGCCCAGCCTATAATAGAGGAATAAACACACTCCACAGCAGGGCCACTGTCATCTATATAAGACCTACCGGCCGTTAGGCTGTTGCTTACGGCCATACCACCCTGAACACGCCCGATCTCGTCCGATCTCGGAAGCTAAGCAGGGTCGGGCCTGGTTAGTACTTGGATGGGAGACCGCCTGGGAATACCAGGTGCTGTAAGCTTTTTTTCATTTGCCACATTGAATGAGCAATCGTCATTTATGAATGCAGCACTAACTAAGAAAATGGCACTGCTCAACAATGTCACTTCTAACCTTTAGCAGCCCAGCCTATAATAGAGGAATAAACACACTCCACAGCAGGGCCACTGTCATCTATATAAGACCTACCGGCCGTTATGCTGTTGCTTACGGCCATACCACCCTGAACACGCCCGATCTCGTCCGATCTCGGAAGCTAAGCAGGGTCGGGCCTGGTTAGTACTTGGATGGGAGACCGCCTGGGAATACCAGGTGCTGTAAGCTTTTTTTCATTTGCCACATTGAATGAGCAATCGTCATTTATGAATGCAGCACTAACTAAGAAAATGGCACTGCTCAACAATGTCACTTCTAACCTTTAGCAGCCCAGCCTATAATAGAGGAATAAACACACTCCACAGCAGGGCCACTGTCATCTATATAAGACCTACCGGCCGTTAGGCTGTTGCTTACGGCCATACCACCCTGAACACGCCCGATCTCGTCCGATCTCGGAAGCTAAGCAGGGTCGGGCCTGGTTAGTACTTGGATGGGAGACCGCCTGGGAATACCAGGTGCTGTAAGCTTTTTTTCATTTGCCACATTGAATGAGCAATCGTCATTTATGAATGCAGCACTAACTAAGAAAATGGCACTGCTCAACAATGTCACTTCTAACCTTTAGCAGCCCAGCCTATAATAGAGGAATAAACACACTCCACAGCAGGGCCACTGTCATCTATATAAGACCTACCGGCCGTTATGCTGTTGCTTACGGCCATACCACCCTGAACACGCCCGATCTCGTCCGATCTCGGAAGCTAAGCATGGTCGGGCCTGGTTAGTACTTGGTTGGGAGACCGCCTGGGAATACCAGGTGCTCTAAGCTTTTTTTCATTTGCCACATTGAATGAGCAATCGTCATTTATGAATGCAGCACTAACTAAGAAAATGGCACTGCTCAACAATGTCACTTCTAACCTTTAGCAGCCCAGCCTATAATAGAGGAATAAACACACTCCACAGCAGGGCCACTGTCATCTATATAAGACCTACCGGCCGTTAGGCTGTTGCTTACGGCCATACCACCCTGAACACGCCCGATCTCGTCCGATCTCGGAAGCTAAGCAGGGTCGGGCCTGGTTAGTACTTGGATGGGAGACCGCCTGGGAATACCAGGTGCTGTAAGCTTTTTTTCATTTGCCACATTGAATGAGCAATCGTCATTTATGAATGCAGCACTAACTAAGAAAATGGCACTGCTCAACAATGTCACTTCTAACCTTTAGCAGCCCAGCCTATAATAGAGGAATAAACACACTCCACAGCAGGGCCACTGTCATCTATATAAGACCTACCGGCCGTTAGGCTGTTGCTTACGGCCATACCACCCTGAACACGCCCGATCTCGTCCGATCTCGGAAGCTAAGCAGGGTCGGGCCTGGTTAGTACTTGGATGGGAGACCGCCTGGGAATACCAGGTGCTGTAAGCTTTTTTTCATTTGCCACATTGAATGAGCAATCGTCATTTATGAATGCAGCACTAACTAAGAAAATGGCACTGCTCAACAATGTCACTTCTAACCTTTAGCAGCCCAGCCTATAATAGAGGAATAAACACACTCCACAGCAGGGCCACTGTCATCTATATAAGACCTACCGGCCGTTATGCTGTTGCTTACGGCCATACCACCCTGAACACGCCCGATCTCGTCCGATCTCGGAAGCTAAGCAGGGTCGGGCCTGGTTAGTACTTGGATGGGAGACCGCCTGGGAATACCAGGTGCTGTAAGCTTTTTTTCATTTGCCACATTGAATGAGCAATCGTCATTTATGAATGCAGCACTAACTAAGAAAATGGCACTGCTCAACAATGTCACTTCTAACCTTTAGCAGCCCAGCCTATAATAGAGGAATAAACACACTCCACAGCAGGGCCACTGTCATCTATATAAGACCTACCGGCCGTTATGCTGTTGCTTACGGCCATACCACCCTGAACACGCCCGATCTCGTCCGATCTCGGAAGCTAAGCAGGGTCGGGCCTGGTTAGTACTTGGATGGGAGACCGCCTGGGAATACCAGGTGCTGTAAGCTTTTTTTCATTTGCCACATTGAATGAGCAATCGTCATTTATGAATGCAGCACTAACTAAGAAAATGGCACTGCTCAACAATGTCACTTCTAACCTTTAGCAGCCCAGCCTATAATAGAGGAATAAACACACTCCACAGCAGGGCCACTGTCATCTATATAAGACCTACCGGCCGTTATGCTGTTGCTTACGGCCATACCACCCTGAACACGCCCGATCTCGTCCGATCTCGGAAGCTAAGCAGGGTCGGGCCTGGTTAGTACTTGGATGGGAGACCGCCTGGGAATACCAGGTGCTGTAAGCTTTTTTTCATTTGCCACATTGAATGAGCAATCGTCATTTATGAATGCAGCACTAACTAAGAAAATGGCACTGCTCAACAATGTCACTTCTAACCTTTAGCAGCCCAGCCTATAATAGAGGAATAAACACACTCCACAGCAGGGCCACTGTCATCTATATAAGACCTACCGGCCGTTAGGCTGTTGCTTACGGCCATACCACCCTGAACACGCCCGATCTCGTCCGATCTCGGAAGCTAAGCAGGGTCGGGCCTGGTTAGTACTTGGATGGGAGACCGCCTGGGAATACCAGGTGCTGTAAGCTTTTTTTCATTTGCCACATTGAATGAGCAATCGTCATTTATGAATGCAGCACTAACTAAGAAAATGGCACTGCTCAACAATGTCACTTCTAACCTTTAGCAGCCCAGCCTATAATAGAGGAATAAACACACTCCACAGCAGGGCCACTGCCATCTATATAAGACCTACCGGCCGTTAGGCTGTTGCTTACGGCCATACCACCCTGAACACGCCCGATCTCGTCCGATCTCGGAAGCTAAGCAGGGTCGGGCCTGGTTAGTACTTGGATGGGAGACCGCCTGGGAATACCAGGTGCTGTAAGCTTTTTTTCATTTGCCACATTGAATGAGCAATCGTCATTTATGAATGCAGCACTAACTAAGAAAATGGCACTGCTCAACAATGTCACTTCTAACCTTTAGCAGCCCAGCCTATAATAGAGGAATAAACACACTCCACAGCAGGGCCACTGTCATCTATATAAGACCTACCGGCCGTTATGCTGTTGCTTACGGCCATACCACCCTGAACACGCCCGATCTCGTCCGATCTCGGAAGCTAAGCAGGGTCGGGCCTGGTTAGTACTTGGATGGGAGACCGCCTGGGAATACCAGGTGCTGTAAGCTTTTTTTCATTTGCCACATTGAATGAGCAATCGTCATTTATGAATGCAGCACTAACTAAGAAAATGGCACTGCTCAACAATGTCACTTCTAACCTTTAGCAGCCCAGCCTATAATAGAGGAATAAACACACTCCACAGCAGGGCCACTGTCATCTATATAAGACCTACCGGCCGTTAGGCTGTTGCTTACGGCCAT
Source organism: Gymnoscopelus braueri (assembly GCF_963280865.1). Lineage (NCBI taxonomy): Eukaryota > Metazoa > Chordata > Actinopteri > Myctophiformes > Myctophidae > Gymnoscopelus > Gymnoscopelus braueri. The sequence continues at coordinate 30,176,942 of NC_137623.1, forward strand.
ACCACCCTGAACACGCCCGATCTCGTCCGATCTCGGAAGCTAAGCAGGGTCGGGCCTGGTTAGTACTTGGATGGGAGACCGCCTGGGAATACCAGGTGCTGTAAGCTTTTTTTCATTTGCCACATTGAATGAGCAATCGTCATTTATGAATGCAGCACTAACTAAGAAAATGGCACTGCTCAACAATGTCACTTCTAACCTTTAGCAGCCCAGCCTATAATAGAGGAATAAACACACTCCACAGCAGGGCCACTGTCATCTATATAAGACCTACCGGCCGTTATGCTGTTGCTTACGGCCATACCACCCTGAACACGCCCGATCTCGTCCGATCTCGGAAGCTAAGCAGGGTCGGGCCTGGTTAGTACTTGGATGGGAGACCGCCTGGGAATACCAGGTGCTGTAAGCTTTTTTTCATTTGCCACATTGAATGAGCAATCGTCATTTATGAATGCAGCACTAACTAAGAAAATGGCACTGCTCAACAATGTCACTTCTAACCTTTAGCAGCCCAGCCTATAATAGAGGAATAAACACACTCCACAGCAGGGCCACTGTCATCTATATAAGACCTACCGGCCGTTATGCTGTTGCTTACGGCCATACCACCCTGAACACGCCCGATCTCGTCCGATCTCGGAAGCTAAGCAGGGTCGGGCCTGGTTAGTACTTGGATGGGAGACCGCCTGGGAATACCAGGTGCTGTAAGCTTTTTTTCATTTGCCACATTGAATGAGCAATCGTCATTTATGAATGCAGCACTAACTAAGAAAATGGCACTGCTCAACAATGTCACTTCTAACCTTTAGCAGCCCAGCCTATAATAGAGGAATAAACACACTCCACAGCAGGGCCACTGTCATCTATATAAGACCTACCGGCCGTTAGGCTGTTGCTTACGGCCATACCACCCTGAACACGCCCGATCTCGTCCGATCTCGGAAGCTAAGCAGGGTCGGGCCTGGTTAGTACTTGGATGGGAGACCGCCTGGGAATACCAGGTGCTGTAAGCTTTTTTTCATTTGCCACATTGAATGAGCAATCGTCATTTATGAATGCAGCACTAACTAAGAAAATGGCACTGCTCAACAATGTCACTTCTAACCTTTAGCAGCCCAGCCTATAATAGAGGAATAAACACACTCCACAGCAGGGCCACTGTCATCTATATAAGACCTACCGGCCGTTATGCTGTTGCTTACGGCCATACCACCCTGAACACGCCCGATCTCGTCCGATCTCGGAAGCTAAGCAGGGTCGGGCCTGGTTAGTACTTGGATGGGAGACCGCCTGGGAATACCAGGTGCTGTAAGCTTTTTTTCATTTGCCACATTGAATGAGCAATCGTCATTTATGAATGCAGCACTAACTAAGAAAATGGCACTGCTCAACAATGTCACTTCTAACCTTTAGCAGCCCAGCCTATAATAGAGGAATAAACACACTCCACAGCAGGGCCACTGTCATCTATATAAGACCTACCGGCCGTTATGCTGTTGCTTACGGCCATACCACCCTGAACACGCCCGATCTCGTCCGATCTCGGAAGCTAAGCAGGGTCGGGCCTGGTTAGTACTTGGATGGGAGACCGCCTGGGAATACCAGGTGCTGTAAGCTTTTTTTCATTTGCCACATTGAATGAGCAATCGTCATTTATGAATGCAGCACTAACTAAGAAAATGGCACTGCTCAACAATGTCACTTCTAACCTTTAGCAGCCCAGCCTATAATAGAGGAATAAACACACTCCACAGCAGGGCCACTGTCATCTATATAAGACCTACCGGCCGTTATGCTGTTGCTTACGGCCATACCACCCTGAACACGCCCGATCTCGTCCGATCTCGGAAGCTAAGCAGGGTCGGGCCTGGTTAGTACTTGGATGGGAGACCGCCTGGGAATACCAGGTGCTGTAAGCTTTTTTTCATTTGCCACATTGAATGAGCAATCGTCATTTATGAATGCAGCACTAACTAAGAAAATGGCACTGCTCAACAATGTCACTTCTAACCTTTAGCAGCCCAGCCTATAATAGAGGAATAAACACACTCCACAGCAGGGCCACTGTCATCTATATAAGACCTACCGGCCGTTATGCTGTTGCTTACGGCCATACCACCCTGAACACGCCCGATCTCGTCCGATCTCGGAAGCTAAGCAGGGTCGGGCCTGGTTAGTACTTGGATGGGAGACCGCCTGGGAATACCAGGTGCTGTAAGCTTTTTTTCATTTGCCACATTGAATGAGCAATCGTCATTTATGAATGCAGCACTAACTAAGAAAATGGCACTGCTCAACAATGTCACTTCTAACCTTTAGCAGCCCAGCCTATAATAGAGGAATAAACACACTCCACAGCAGGGCCACTGTCATCTATATAAGACCTACCGGCCGTTATGCTGTTGCTTACGGCCATACCACCCTGAACACGCCCGATCTCGTCCGATCTCGGAAGCTAAGCAGGGTCGGGCCTGGTTAGTACTTGGATGGGAGACCGCCTGGGAATACCAGGTGCTGTAAGCTTTTTTTCATTTCCCACATTGAATGAGCAATCGTCATTTATGAATGCAGCACTAACTAAGAAAATGGCACTGCTCAACAATGTCACATCTAACCTTTAGCAGCCCAGCCTATAATAGAGGAATAAACACACTCCACAGCAGGGCCACTGTCATCTATATAAGACCTACCGGCCGTTAGGCTGTTGCTTACGGCCATACCACCCTGAACACGCCCGATCTCGTCCGATCTCGGAAGCTAAGCAGGGTCGGGCGTGGTTAGTACTTGGATGGGAGACCGCCTGGGAATACCAGGTGCTGTGAGCTTTTTTTCATTTGCCACATTGAATGAGCAATCGTCATTTATGAATGCAGCACTAACTAAGAAAATGGCACTGCTCAACAATGTCACTTCTAACCTTTAGCAGCCCAGCCTATAATAGAGGAATAAACACACTCCACAGCAGGGCCACTGTCATCTATATAAGACCTACCGGCCGTTAGGCTGTTGCTTACGGCCATACCACCCTGAACACGCCCGATCTCGTCCGATCTCGGAAGCTAAGCAGGGTCGGGCCTGGTTAGTACTTGGATGCGAGACCGCCTGGGAATACCAGGTGCTGTAAGCTTTTTTTCATTTGCCACATTGAATGAGCAATCGTCATTTATGAATGCAGCACTAACTAAGAAAATGGCACTGCTCAACAATGTCACTTCTAACCTTTAGCAGCCCAGCCTATAATAGAGTAATAAACACACTCCACAGCAGGGCCACTGTCATCTATATAAGACCTACCGGCCGTTATGCTGTTGCTTACGGCCATACCACCCTGAACACGTCCGATCTCGGAAGCTAAGCAGGGTCGGGCCTGGTTAGTACTTGGATGGGAGACCGCCTGGGAATACCAGGTGCTGTAAGCTTTTTTTCATTTGCCACATTGAATGAGCAATCGTCATTTATGAATGCAGCACTAACTAAGAAAATGGCACTGCTCAACAATGTCACTTCTAACCTTTAGCAGCCCAGCCTATAATAGAGGAATAAACACACTCCACAGCAGGGCCACTGTCATCTATATAAGACCTACCGGCCGTTATGCTGTTGCTTACGGCCATACCACCCTGAACACGCCCGATCTCGTCCGATCTCGGAAGCTAAGCAGGGTCGGGCCTGGTTAGTACTTGGATGGGAGACCGCCTGGGAATACCAGGTGCTGTAAGCTTTTTTTCATTTGCCACATTGAATGAGCAATCGTCATTTATGAATGCAGCACTAACTAAGAAAATGGCACTGCTCAACAATGTCACTTCTAACCTTTAGCAGCCCAGCCTATAATAGAGGAATAAACACACTCCACAGCAGGGCCACTGTCATCTATATAAGACCTACCGGCCGTTATGCTGTTGCTTACGGCCATACCACCCTGAACACGCCCGATCTCGTCCGATCTCGGAAGCTAAGCAGGGTCGGGCCTGGTTAGTACTTGGATGGGAGACCGCCTGGGAATACCAGGTGCTGTAAGCTTTTTTTCATTTGCCACATTGAATGAGCAATCGTCATTTATGAATGCAGCACTAACTAAGAAAATGGCACTGCTCAACAATGTCACTTCTAACCTTTAGCAGCCCAGCCTATAATAGAGGAATAAACACACTCCACAGCAGGGCCACTGTCATCTATATAAGACCTACCGGCCGTTATGCTGTTGCTTACGGCCATACCACCCTGAACACGCCCGATCTCGTCCGATCTCGGAAGCTAAGCAGGGTCGGGCCTGGTTAGTACTTGGATGGGAGACCGCCTGGGAATACCAGGTGCTGTAAGCTTTTTTTCATTTGCCACATTGAATGAGCAATCGTCATTTATGAATGCAGCACTAACTAAGAAAATGGCACTGCTCAACAATGTCACTTCTAACCTTTAGCAGCCCAGCCTATAATAGAGGAATAAACACACTCCACAGCAGGGCCACTGTCATCTATATAAGACCTACCGGCCGTTATGCTGTTGCTTACGGCCATACCACCCTGAACACGCCCGATCTCGTCCGATCTCGGAAGCTAAGCAGGGTCGGGCCTGGTTAGTACTTGGATGGGAGACCGCCTGGGAATACCAGGTGCTGTAAGCTTTTTTTCATTTGCCACATTGAATGAGCAATCGTCATTTATGAATGCAGCACTAACTAAGAAAATGGCACTGCTCAACAATGTCACTTCTAACCTTTAGCAGCCCAGCCTATAATAGAGGAATAAACACACTCCACAGCAGGGCCACTGTCATCTATATAAGACCTACCGGCCGTTATGCTGTTGCTTACGGCCATACCACCCTGAACACGCCCGATCTCGTCCGATCTCGGAAGCTAAGCAGGGTCGGGCCTGGTTAGTACTTGGATGGGAGACCGCCTGGGAATACCAGGTGCTGTAAGCTTTTTTTCATTTGCCACATTGAATGAGCAATCGTCATTTATGAATGCAGCACTAACTAAGAAAATGGCACTGCTCAACAATGTCACTTCTAACCTTTAGCAGCCCAGCCTATAATAGAGGAATAAACACACTCCACAGCAGGGCCACTGTCATCTATATAAGACCTACCGGCCGTTATGCTGTTGCTTACGGCCATACCACCCTGAACATGCCCGATCTCGTCCGATCTCGGAAGCTAAGCAGGGTCGGGCCTGGTTAGTACTTGGATGGGAGACCGCCTGGGAATACCAGGTGCTGTAAGCTTTTTTTCATTTGCCACATTGAATGAGCAATCGTCATTTATGAATGCAGCACTAACTAAGAAAATGGCACTGCTCAACAATGTCACTTCTAACCTTTAGCAGCCCAGCCTATAATAGAGGAATAAACACACTCCACAGCAGGGCCACTGTCATCTATATAAGACCTACCGGCCGTTATGCTGTTGCTTACGGCCATACCACCCTGAACACGCCCGATCTCGTCCGATCTCGGAAGCTTAGCAGGGTCGGGCCTGGTTAGTACTTGGATGGGAGACCGCCTGGGAATACCAGGTGCTGTAAGCTTTTTTTCATTTGCCACATTGAATGAGCAATCGTCATTTATGAATGCAGCACTAACTAAGAAAATGGCACTGCTCAACAATGTCACTTCTAACCTTTAGCAGCCCAGCCTATAATAGAGGAATAAACACACTCCACAGCAGGGCCACTGTCATCTATATAAGACCTACCGGCCGTTATGCTGTTGCTTACGGCCATAGGTGGTGGTATGTGCTATAGAGACTGTAAAATATAACCCGCCATCATTAGTGTTGCCAGGTCCGCTTATTATAAGCGGCTTTGGGCTTCTTTTTCTGTGAAGCTACTTGTAAATATTGATAGTTGCGGATTGCGGTTTTTGGCCTTGTTTCTAAAGTTTTAAGTGTAGTTGCTTATTTGGGCTTGTTTCCTAATATTGTTTAAACCAGTGTTTCATAAACATTTTCACGGACTCCCATCTGAAAATATTTCTGTGTCAGACCCCGTACCAGATTTTTTATTTTATTTTCATAGCCGATCTACAAGCTCGCTTGTTTTCATAAACATGGTATGGTTGCTTATTTCTCTCGCACAATGTGGCAACACTGGTTGCAACCCGCCATCATTCCATGAGGAGGAAGCAATGTTGCCAGATCTGCTTACTATAAGCGACTTTGGGCTTGTTTTTCTGTAAAGTTGCTTGTAAATATTGATAGCTGCGGGTTGCGGTTTTTTGGGCTGAATTGTTTCTAAAGTGTAGTTGCTTATTTAGTTGCTTATTAAACCAGTGTTTCTTAAACATTTTCATGTCAACGACCCCCACATTAATTTGTATTTGTCTGCGGACCCCCATTTGAAAACATTTTGTGCCAGGGACCCCCAAACAAGATATGTGTTTAAAATATATTAAATCTAAAAATATTCAAAATGTTTCACTTTTTCCCCCAAGATTTGTTTGAACACAGCAGATCTACAAGCTTGTAGATCTGCTATTTTCAAATAGCCGATGCATAAAGGTTTAAACATTAAACCCAAAGTCTGGTGACGCGAGGTTCCACCAGACTTTTTCCAGGTTTAAAGTGCTCATGTGACCCAAGTTGCTTCTTTTGGGCATGTTTCCCTGGACCTAGTTGCTCATTTTTCTCACAAAATCTGGCAACACTGGCATTGCTGTGCAAGGCGGAAAAGGAGGACGTCCATCCACATCAACAACAGCTCTGCATTATATTATATTATAAAGACTATACTTTTATACACATTATAGCACAACAACATTTACCATTATCCTTCTATTCTGTTGCTAGTTGTGGTTGTTTCAATGTGTTGCTGTCGTCGTATAATAATATCCTAGACATTTAGTTTAGTTATAGTCGCTGACCCCGGGGGACGTGCACTGAGGTAAGATATCATATAAACATTAACAATATTAATGTTATTAAAAAAAGTGAAGTATGTATATGTGAAAACGTGTCGGAGTTATTGACGAGACTTCAGTATAAACGAGTCTTTAGTTAGTAGCCTACTCGGACGTCGGCTAACGTTAGCCTGTTAGCTTCGTGTGGCACATGCGTGTCGCAGCTGAATATTGTAACTTTCACATCATGAACAGTTTGGTAAAGAGTTTTACAACGGTTTGCATTAAGCCCGGGGCTTCTTGGTTGTTAAAGTACATGATGAAATACAGTGGTGGAAAAAGTACTGATTTTTTTTTTACTTAAGTAAAAGTATCAATACGGCAATCTGGTTGCAAAGTCAGGAATTCAAAATGTACTTGAGTAAAGGTACAAAATACAAAAGTATTTGCATCAAAATGTTACTTAAAGTACCAAAAGTAGAAAGTACTCATTATGCAGAATGTCCCATTTCACCACTTTTCCAAATGTATAAACATCTTTTGAAAATGGCAGATCTACAAGCTCACAATGAGTCGCATCGCGAGTGAGCTTGTAGATCAGCCATTTTCAAATGGCCGAAGTGTATATAGGGCTGAAGGGGTTAATGTATGTTTTGCAATAATAATCTAAATCTACAAAGTAACAAGTCATTTTTCAAATAATTGTAGTGGAGTAAAAGTGCAATATTTGCCTCTGAGATGTAGTAGAGTAGAGGTAAAAGTACAGAAAAATGGAAATACTCAAGTGAAGTAAAAATGCCTCAAAATGGTACTTAAGTACAGTACTTGAGTAAATGTACTTAGTAACTTTACACCACTGACTGCATGCTACATGTTGATGCTTTGTGTTGCTGTAGTAACTATATTATGCTAATGCTACGCTGTTAAGCCTCGTTTATACGTACGACGGTGTCAGAAGTTAGCCTGCCGAAAATAACTAATATACAAGGCAAGCCCTTCTTTTTCTTTCGTTTTTTGCACTGTGACACACCCTCGTGCTAAATACTTTTAGCACTACATTAGCCTTGGATCAAGACTACCATAGATGTATCTGATCGAGTCTTGACTTTTACTTTCGTAGATATGAAAGTAAAAGTCAAGACTTGATCAAATACATCTACTGTATGATGGTCTTGATCCAAGGCTAGGTCTAACATATTTTGCAGCTGGGCTGGGCCACAATGCTACAAAACTGAGCATGAGTGGGTTTGAGATGGTTTCTACCTTGGGGTCACTAGCAGTGTTGCCAAGTCTCGTGAGAGTAGTAAGCCAACTCTTGCTAGAAATATAAGCCACATCGCACCTCGAAAAACAAGCCACAAAATATGGCTATGTATTCCTAATAATTTATTATCATTTAGTTTTGGTTATTTATTATAGCATTACACACATATTTGAGCCAGGGGCTTAATAAGTAGACACAAGACCGATTCTGTTAGTCAACGTGATTCACACTAACGGGAATTATAGTATATACATCAAAGAAATGTTGGCTTGTCAGATTTGCCAAAGAAGCCACCGCGCTTTTAAAACGAGTCACAATCCGCGACTCCCCGCAACTCTGGAAAAAAACAAGCCAAAAGTTGCAGTAAATAAGCAGACTTGGAAATACTGGTCACTGGAGTGTTTAGGCCTCCGGGCACTTCCAGTACAAACAAGGGTTTCTGCATAATTACTAAATAATTAACTTTCTTTGCACTTGTTCAGCTGCACAGTTTGTTTTGCTTACAACAACATATTTGCTGTGTTTTTCTTTTATATATTTATACTTTTCCTTTTTTCTCTAAGGTGGATAAAATGTCAAGACAGAGGTCGCGATCGCCACGCTACAGGTGAATGCATTTTCATCATGCTGATCTGCATAACTGATTTTATCACGAACAATTTCAGAACTGTATTGAGTATGTTTGGACTATTTAAAAAAAATTGTTTTATTAATTGCCTTGTCAAATGTTCTCTTTGCAGATCGAGTCCCCCAAGGCATGAAGGCGCAGGAAGCCATTCACGGAGGCCTCCTTGGAATGTTGACTCGGGATCGCACATGGGGCCGGCAGAAACGGATGGGATACCGTTCGAGCGCAACAGACACCCTAGAGACGATTCTGGAGAACATTGGAACTATTTCAGAGAGGAGACTCGCCAAGCGCCAAAGAGACGAACGCCTCCCTTCAGAGAGGAGACCCGCCAAGCGGGCAAGAGACGAAGCCCTCCCTTCCGGGAAACACGTCAGCCTGGGCAACAACATCACCCCCACCCAGAAGAGTTCTGCCAGAGAACACCGCCCTCCCAGCCTCGAGAGCCAAGCTATGCCGAGCGTAGGAGGCTGTCTCCAAAGCAGCCTTTCCACAGACACGAAGGTGGTGACAGAGGAAGAGGAGACTTGAGGGTCTTTGAAGATGAGGAAAGGCAACACCTGTCGCCTCAGAGGCTGCCTAGGGAGAGATTCTTGCCGAACCCCACAGCTCCATCACATCCCAACCACCAACAACAGAGAGAGCAGCCTGTGATAAACTGGGCGAGAGAGGATCGCGGGAGCTCAAGGGGCAGAGTTGCCCGGTCAAGATCGCATGACCATGGACAAAGAGATGGAAGGAAAGACCCACTGGGTCCGTACAAGGAGCGACGAAGAGCAGAACCACACCATGAAAGAAGCCCCGCCTTCTCAAACAGGCAAAGAAGAGAGATGGATGATGCTTTGAGCCATGGGTAAAGTTTAAAATAAGAGTGGTTCATGCTGCTATCAAGGGGAAAAACAGAAAAGAAGAATGCTGAGGAGCTGCCATCTTTCCTGCTTTTCAGGAAAACCTGACCTGCACCTCATTCGTCGTTCGCTATTGTCACATTCTTTAGAAGCATTATTTCTTGCTTTTTATATTCTAACCCTTGTAAATTGTCTTGGTGTGGTGAACATAGATGTTAATTAACTGTCCACCATTTTGCCAATTCTAATCTTAAAGGTAATTTCTGACTGTTGATTTAGTTAAGTTCTTTTGAATTAGAATAAATCTCACAGATACGAGTGAGGCAAATAACATCACTGTTCTTGTATATCATTGTTGAACAGTTTCACCTGCTCTTATGTCAACACAGGTACGGGAAAGAAGAAGAGGAGTTTAGTTCACCAGAGAAGCCTAGAGATGGGTTTGGAGGAGGTGATCGAGAACTCGGGGGTCCCCAGAAAGGCTTCTCTCACAGGGAGGATCGGGGTGCACGACCAGTTATCGTTGAACACGATCACGGCATCACAAACAGTGGACCGTCGCAATGGGACCGTGACCTGGACTTTGATGGAGAGAGTCGCCCCCTACAAAAAGGTTCCTTGCATGAGCAGTTCAGGATGCTGAACAGATCCAACGCCAGGGAAGAATTGAGGCATCGACCCCTTGACAATGACGGTGGAGACCCTGGTCGTGATCGTGAATCAAGTAGGAGCCCTATGCGACGAGACACGACCAGCCCCACAGGCTTTCCTGACGGAGGCGGTTCGTCGAATTACAGAGACAGAAGCCCCCCTGATCCAGGAAGAGGAAGAGGGAGGATGAACCCCAGCTGGGGCCGAAGGATGGGAAATGGTCCCCCTAGAAACCACCCTCCTTTACAGCAACTTCCTCAGGAGCGGCACGGTCCTCCACAGCAACCCCAAAGGCGGGAGAACCGCTCTGCTGATGTGGGAGACTTTTACATGGACTCCAGGGAAGAGGATCCTGGCTGGACAGAAGAGGACATGGAGCCTAAAATGCCTCGTGGGCGGGAGCACAAATGGAACAGCCTGCAAAACGCCAATGAAGATGACATGGAGCCTAAAATGCCCCGTGGGCGGGAGCACAAATGGAACAGCCAGCAAAACGCCAATGAAGAAGACATGGAGCCTAAAATTCCCCGTGGGCGGGAGCACAAATGGAGCAGCCAGAAAAACACCAATGAAATGACCGTTGTAACCGAGGAGACGCTGACCATCAAAGTGGACATGAGTCGGCCCGTGAATCGAAACAGGTAGAGTATATTGTTTTAAAAAAATGCTAAGGAGAAGGGTGGAAGTTCATGCTTTTTTCCCCAGAGCTCACTGAACGATGCTGTGAGAAGAGTTAACAGAAAATCCATGAAGATCACATGCTACAGTTGGAAAAACACTGATAATACAGATGACTTTCATGAGACCGCACGGCTGTAGACATCACCAGCGCCTCTGAATTGTAAACCACTCATCTTATGTGAAAGGGAAATCTCTTACATTTCAAAAGCTTTTGGAAGTATCCCAGCCCTTGCCCTTTTCCTTACGAGGGAAAGAATATGAAGAAAAAATGTCCTTAAAGACTTTAAAATAATGCCTTGCTGAAAAGATTTGAGGAGTGTCTGACCATGGTTTGCCACATACTTCCATTTGCCCCCCAAGGTAATGGACACATGGCTCACTTATGCTGCATCATTTCAACTTCACTGTTCTACATACATTTTTGAGCACACGTGGAAACTCACATTTGTCAAAAGAAGATGTACACTAATGGTAATGGTTCACAAAGATATTCCTCTCGATTACAAGAAGAAAATGTGGAGGAATAATCAGGAATTTGAGATGCTGATTTGTGCCTGCCTGTTATCAACAACAAACCTGGAAACATCATCCACCTCCATTGAGATTGTTGTGAGACATGCCACCAGACTGCTGGTATTAAGCTGACAAATGGATGGATTCGTAACTTGAACATGGAAGAGACCGACACGGCAGAGAAGCCTTGCATTCCTACAATAGATCCCAGGACAGACTAGTCGACTAGAAATGAAGGGAGTTACATAACGAAATGACTGAAGCTACATATGGTCCTCGCATCCCTACATGCTACAGAAGATCACGGAGATGAAGAGAAACCACAAAGGAATGAGGAGGGAGGCTCACATTCTGAGGCAGTTTTTTGCAAGGAGGGAAGGAGAAGAAATACCCCCCCCCCCCCCCAACAAACGACAACAAACAAACAAACAAACAAACCTTCCAAACCAGAACTTTCATGAGGACAACTGGGCAATGGCACATATGATTCAAATGACCTGACTGTGTTGTTTTCACCAAGGAAAACCGTAGCACTGATGATGTTTTGGTGAAGATGTCATAAATAACTACCAGGAAGAAAAAGCAATGCTGAATTTCTGGTATTGAGTGTTTTTCAACCCAAGAACATTCTTGTTCCTCTGAAGTAATCAACTTGATGATTATTTTTTTGACTGAACACTACTCCAGACCTTTATTTTTTTACTTTACCCCCCCCCCCCCTCCCTTTTCTTTTTAGAGATAAAGGTTACTAAGAAGAATATGGAAATTACCATTCTCATGTAGGAATGGGTGTACCGGTAGTTTATTTTTAACATCACCTGTCCATAGCATCTTCTGGTTTTTGGAGGACAAAATAAGGGGGCGTAAATATCTATCTCACACCATAATATGGATGAACCTCAGTTGGTGCAAAACCTCCCATACTTAAAGAACAGGAGTGCTCCTTCGACGTCTTGATCTCATGACATCATCACACTGGATAGACAGCATGTATTAAACATCACTAACTTTGAAGGCCAATGTGAGTCCAACAGCTTTGGAATTGATTGATGCTACACCATCTGCCTGAGGTTGAACTGACTGACTGACCCATGACCATTTATGCTTCTCTTGCCATCTGAAGAATTGAGACCTTCACCATTGTTCAGGATGCCTGAGCAACAAACGGAGAAATTTGATATACCAGCAGCCAACAATTTTCCACATGGAGAAATCTGATCTGGACTCATTCGACCTTCTGTAATTGCATAAAAGAAGACATGGCATTGGCTGAGAACTTTTCCCATTATGAAGATGCAACATTACAGATCATGACCCAAACAGAAAGGGTTGTTATGTTAAATGTTCTTTCACCAAGTATTTGTGTGCGTCCAGGGCCAGGAGGTGCTGTACAGCTATATCGCTTTACTAAGGTAAGTCCAGCTGTGGTGCAACAATGGATTGACAAGACTCACAAGTGCCTTTGTCCTTTCTCATACTGAGGGAAAACATGGTGAGGATGTTGGCCATGCACGTCAAGAACATTCTCATGGAAACTAAGGAGAGGAAGTGGACATTTGAAGATGTGTTTATTTATGTATAAAACATTTACCAGAGCAGCCTGCAATGATTGAACAGGTGTGAGATCTTCCTCAAGGATGCCTGACAGAACAAAACACATGGCTGATCATTATGTAGACATTACCTGTGATGGCGCTGATCTTCAAGTTACTGATTGTTTCTCAAACCACTCAGCCACATTGATGATGATGATGCTGATGATGATTGGAAGCTAAAGTGAAAATGCTTGAAGATAAACAAATCATTGGTTCATGTAATTGGTGGTACATTTCTGTGGATTCTGAGGATTTTATCAGGACCTCGCTTACTACTGCTCTGAAGAAGGTGTAGAACACACCAGGCTGGAGAAACCTGAATGCATCATGAAACAAGCAGACAAGATGGCTCCTGTGAAGCTGAAAAAACTGGCATAACTGGTGGTATGAATAACTGGCATTCCAGTGGGCTCAATGCATGAAGATATTTGATGTGCCGTGAACAGGATAAGTGAAGCTTGAGAGGTGATTTAATTCTGTCCATTTGAAACATCGTCCAGCTCCGAGACAAGAGGTTCAAGAAGGACATGGAGACTGAGCAATGAAAGGGAAAGAAGTGTGAACTTTCACCCCGGCCCCCTTACACTGACCCGTGAACTGTCACAGTTACTGAAAGTGAACTTTTCAGTTTCCGGCTGACATTTCAAACCTTTTCATTTAAAAGAAAACCATATTCAGAGTTGTTTTAATCTCCCTCTTTTATTCGCTTCCTTCAGAAGCTATATACTTTGTTTTAGGATTTATTATAGCATGTAGTTAGTATAGGCAGGCTGTTCTGTCCATTAGGTTGTGTGACAGGTAAGTTTCTGCGGTATGGTAATGAAGTCACTTTTGTTTCAAATTCAGATACGATAGCCAAAATGTCTAGTTATGCATTTGAGCAATTGGACTAAAACATGTTGCTCGCCTTAAGTCGTCACTCGTCAGAGCATGTTTATAATCTTAAACTGTTCACATTCTTTATACCATTTGGGCTCATCAACCCAGCAGTTATCTCCCCCGTCCCTTTTAACGCTGGTACTGATTCCCGTTTCCTCCTCCTGCAGCCTGCAGTGTTACTCCTCAGACAGACAGCTGTCTCTGGACCTGGTCAACGTGGGCCGCCAGCGTCTCGACTTCCTGCCCATGCTGGAGCATTCTGGAACCTACCGCGAGAGCTCCATGCACACTGGGACGTTTGCCCAGGAGATCATCACACTGGTGCATCAGGTTAAAGGTGTGTGTGCGCAGTGTATAAACATTCACTTGGCAGAGTGGACATGGTTAAACATTGATTGCGTGGATTAAAGTTCACATTAGCCACGACTGATTTCAGTCATTTGGATTACATAGAAGTCAGCATGTCATCAATGGAAGCGTCACTCACCGAAAATAGCCTATTTTTGGTTATTCGTTATTTTGAGATTAAATAGTATTTATAGTGGTCAAACTAGCTATAGAATACATGTTCAATATGCATTTTCTTCAACTGGTTGGCTGTATGGCTACCAAAACATAATAATTTTACATATTTAGTTAGTTATATGTAGTAGTTAGTTAGTACATATTTAGTTTATTAAACTCAGCCCTAGTGTATGGGGGGCTCCTTTCACGCTATTTCATAAATCGCAGATTAGGACTTGTTCCTATCCGCCCATTTATCAGAGAAACTTGCAACTTACAATGACAAATGGGTAATACACAGCCATGACATCCTTGCACATTTTAACATTGGGTGGACTAGAGGAGTATTGGTTCGAAATTCATAAAAAATCATGGCGCCGCATTTTTAACAGAGACCGTCATGTAATCAAAAAAAGTTCAGGATTGATCCAACAAAATTGAATACTTTATTAGTCAGAACTGTAAACGGCACATGGTACAGTAAGACATTAAAGTCCTGGGGACTTGTTTCCATTGTGGTCCTAAAAAAAAAAGCCATGCAGTATGTAAGTGTCCTTGAGCAAGGCAGAACACTGCCCTCCGTATTCAGTGAGTCACTATATGAGGGAGTTGGGTACCTACCTAACCAATGTAAACAACACCTCAGTTAATGAGGCACACAAAGTCTATTTAAAGTAAGGTTCTAGTGGCTACTTGTCAGTTATGTCTGTGGCTGCTAGTGTCGTTCTGCTTGTAACTTAGGAAATGCGTAATTAAATTCAGAATGGTCTATTCCTGTGAACTCCACATTGCCTTGGTAATGGCTACCAGGGATCCTGATAAAGGATAAATTATGTTAAAAGTACCCGCTTTGTGGACTTAATCTTCATCATTTTTGCCTTCATCTCCACAGAGGTGTATTTTGGAGGTTATGGAACCACACTGAATGAGCGTTTTAGGGTTCTCAAGGAGGCCGTCTCCCCAGAGAAGGAGCAGCCAGTGGAGCAGCTAACTCTGAACAGGTATGTCTCCCAACAGTGTTAATTTTGACAGCAAATATTCATTTACTTTTAGTCAGTCTTTCGATTAAAATTCCATTTAGTTTTAGTCGTATTTTAGTCATCTGAAACGTTGCAGTTTTGATCTAGTTTTCATCAGTGAAAAAAGGTAGTCAACGAACATTTTTCATCATAATTCTAGTTGACGAAATGAACACAGTCTCCAGCTGACCACACAGTTTCACTTACTGACCAGTTAAGATAGAAAAGGGACGATGCACTCTTTAGGTGCTGGCCACGAAAGCACAGAACCAGAATTATAAAAGGTAAAGGTTTATTGTTTCCACGGTAGAATATTGTCTTGAGAAAAAAAAGTGATTGCTTTGAGCGATGTTATTCAATGTTAAGTCAATGTGAAGACTGAATGGACTAGTGAGAGAGAGAGAGAGAATTGTCTATCTCTGGTTAATCTCGCATGCATAGCCAGCCTGAGTTCAAAACTTTTAATCCATATCTGATCAGATTTCAATTTTTTTAATTGACTTTTTTTTTTCTGAGATAATTCTATGATCGCAGATCGGATATCAAAAAGATCGCTGTTGGTTTTTGAACGACACAAATTCCAAATCTGATCCACTCGGATATGGATTAATTGAACTCTTGGCCCCACGATCAGAGATATCTGCCTAATCTCTGTCAAAAAATAATGGGATGTTAGGATTGGTTCTAACAGCAGTGGGCGGTGGATGTAGTCCCTACATTGAAATTAGATTTATTGGTACGTAGTGGTACGTAGTACGTAGTTTTACTCTCTAGTTTTACCATGTTAAACAAACCTTGACTTACATCGCTGTTGCCGATTTATTTTATTTCTTGGTCCGGTGTCAATGCACCTTAACCAACCAAACAATACAATAAATATTATACAATATTATTATACAAAATGAAAACAATATGGACAACAATAATGGCAATCTAAAAGTGCTTCTGAAAAGCGTGTGCAATTCTTTTTTTCCTTCCTCAGGCGCTTCAATATGAATATGACTGCATTACCTGAAGACGAACCCCTGTTCTCCAGACTGGGAGACATGCACGATGATTCTCTGTTTTCCAGATTGGGAGACATGCAGGTAACCGCCCAATCCCCATTGAATCTATATTTCCTGAATATGTATCGTCTCTGTCGGGTGGAAACCTTGTATGTAGGGATGTCCCGATCCGATCACGTGATCGGGGATCGGGGCCGATCACGTCATTTTCAAAAGATCGGAATCGGCAAAAAAAGATCGGGAATAAAAGAAAATAATAATAATTTTAAATATTGTATTAATAAAATATTTATATTATTGTATTTAACGTTCTTAAAGTCATCATTAACAGCGTCATATGGAGAAGTGTTCTCCCTCGGTAAAACACCTCGTAATGAGAAGTCTCTCTCGTCTCTGTCTGTAACGTGCTGTATCTGCAGGCTGAGCTCTCCACCCCTCCACACACACACACACGCGCGCACACACAGGCACACACACGCACACACACACACACACGGTGGCCCCGTGGCGTTCATAGAGGGAGACGCACGCAGGAGGAGTAGCGCTGGTCGTCAACATTGTAAAACATCTTGGATCGACCAGTGCTGGAATAATAACTGATCATCATACATCTCAAATATAAGTCTACTACTAACCTTTGTTGCTGTTGTCATCTCAAATTGACCAGCCAAACTAAAATCCACCATTTTTAGAGTGTTACTCCAACTTCCTTGGATTAGATCAGATGCGATGCGTTTTCAACAGAAATGCGCATATTATTGCCAGTCAGCTGTGTAACACTAGCTGGTTAACGATGGCTCGTTGAGCCTGTATGGCATTTGACCACATAGCAATCAACATCACTAATTAATGTCAGCTGTGTGTGTGTGTGTGTGTGTGTGTTTAATGTCCAACTGAATGTTTTCTGTAGTGTAGATATTAAGTAGAGCAGGGGTCTTCAACAGGGGGTCGGGGACCCCTAGTTCTCAGAGTTACTACAGGGGGGTCTCCAAATCTTTGTGTGATAGGACCTTTTTCTTTTATTTACATTAACCACATGAACCCTAATATCCCTATATTCTGAGGGGAACTTTAGAAGAGGTAGAGGGGAAAAGAGCAGACCAAGTACAGAGCCTAGGCTCAACTTTACTAAGTACTGAGAGTTTGACATGTCTGATAAATACACTGATGACAGTGCTGTCAAACAAGTCTATGAAGCTATCTATGAAATCTATGAAAAGGTTTAATCTGCAACACAAATTTTATACAATATGTAGTGGGGGTCCCTGCTTCCTCTCTCCCATAGCTAAGGGGTCCTTGACCTAAAAAATCTTGGGGACCCCTGCTGTAGTAATCAGAGTAGACCCTCTCCCTCACGCTAAACATAAATGACTTCTAAGTTCCACTTCTCCCCAAAAGGACTTTATTTTCCATCCTGAATGACAAGTCTAATATTATTATTGTATTTTGGCTATGTGCGATAACTGCAAGCCAATGTTCAGAGATTCAGTATTTGTCTTCATTTCTTTAATTGTCTCCGCCAGGCCGAAAGGCATGGCGAGAGTATGTTTTCGCCCCTGTCCGTCCGTGTGTCCGTCCGTGTGTGTGTGTGTCCGTCCGTCATTCTGTCATTTTGTGTACAGCTAATCTCTGGCACCGTTGGCTTGATCGCAGAGAAACTGTGCACACACACTCCCTGGATGCCAGAGCAGAACCTCTGCCCCAAATTTTTCAAATGGGCCTGTTATAGCGCCACCAGGAGGCCGCTTTTTGCAAAACACATTTTTGGACAGTACTCCTACAGATCTTGGCCAAAATTCCCCAAATCGGTACACAGTATCTCTATAGTCATTAAAAGAAACGGCTAATTTCAGATTTTTCATATTCCATCCTGATTGGCAAAAATTGGCTTTCAAAGTTTGCAGGAGTACTCCGTTTCGAACAAAATGCCTCAAATCATGAACACAGCATGCAATTTCCGTGAAATTTTGCTCACACATTCCCATTAGGCCGAGGAAGAAATGCCATTTGAAAATGTTCAAATCAGCCTCATGGTGGCGCTGTAACAGGCCGATTCGTGTTTTTACCTATAACTACACCGATCAGTGTAAAACTTTGTATGCACACTCTCTAGAGGCCAAGGAAAAACCTTTGCCCTGCATTTTTCACATTTGCCTCTTATAGCGCCACCAGGAGGCAGACTTATGTAAAACACATTTTTTGATATTAAGCCTTCAGATTTGATCCAAATTTCACGCAAATAGGTATACATGATCTCTATAGTCATGTGATCAAGACGGATCTGATTTTTCATATTCCATCCTGATTGGCTAACATTGACATGTAATGTTTGCAGGAGTGGCCCGTTTTGAACAAAATGCTGCAAATCATGAACGCAGCGTCCGATTGTGGTGAAACTTTGAATGCACATTTGCACTACGTTGAGGAACCTTTTAACATTGGCATGTTATAGCGCCACCAGCAGGTCAAAATTAGCAAAACACATTTTTAGAACAAAATGCCTCAAATCATGCATGCAGTGTCCGATTGCCGTGCACAGCCTAGGAATAAATGGCACCCTTTTCACATTGGCCTATTATAGCGCCACCAGGAGGCCATAATAACCTACCTGACCTGGTGGAGACTTGTGCTCCGAGGAGCACTTTTTCTAGTTAACATTTATTTTGTTGGCAATAATTCAACTGTCAGCCAGTGTTTTGAGACATAGTCTTTTATTGCTACAAAATAAATGATAAAAATAAATGCATAAATTATAATTTAAAAATATTTTTTTAAATGAAAAGATCGGATCGGGAAAGATCGGGATCGGCAAATACTCAAAATCAAAAGATCGGGATCGGATCGGGAGCAAAAAAACGTGATCGGGACATCCCTACTTGTATGTCCAAACCTTTCAGGGTTCAAATTCATAAATGGCAAAAATAGCAGAGCTACAAGCTCACTTCGAGCCGTGTTTTAAGCTTGTGGATCTGCTACTTTTGATACTTGTGTGTGACGCTGTAGTATGATCAAGCAGGGCGTTAAATCTACGAAAAAAGTAGAAAGAGACGGCAACAATATGCAATGTGTTTTTTTCTTTTTTTTTCTTTGACTAGGCAGTTAAAAACTTCCGTATTGGATACAGCTTGTAATGTAGAATGAATTAACCTCATCTGTTGAGATTGGTCTGTGATGATGATGTGTAGAGTTTTGATTGGTTTGAGTGTGTGAACAGCCCCCCAGACAGCAGCAGCAGCAGCAACAGGAGATGGTCCGAGACCCTGGGGACCTGAGGTACGATCTGGAGCGGAGGAGGCAGGAGAGGCTGGAGGGGGTGAAGGTGACCATACCTGGAGGAAGTCTCAAACAGTACCCCCTGGGGGTCAGGAGGTGAGACTACATGAATATGATTATTTTTAGTAGGTTGTTTGCGTTTTGAGGCGAGATGCATTTAAAAAGCCACTTGGCAGATTTGTAATTGAAATGTAATTGATCCCCCCTTTTCTTTGCATTCATTTAGTTTAGGTTCATAACATGAAACGACATGTGCTTGTGCTGATATTTTTCACATATAAATATTGCCTCTCCTAACCCTAATGTGGTGTTTAGATTTCAATTTATGGTGCAAATGTATGTGTTACCTAATCTACCTAAGGTACCTAAAACAGTTGAATAGATGCGCAGACGAAAACCAATAGTAGTGAATTTGTTATGGTAATCACAATATTGAACTGTGTGTGTATATATAATATATCGTGGCTGTCGGGCTCCATATTTTAACTTTTTGTGTTTTTTCGTCAATGAATGCCCTACTTGATCAAGTCCTCAAAAGTAACAGTTTTGGACATATGAGGTTCCCACCCTGACCCGACAGATGAGATATAGTCCTGAGTTGGTGTCGGCTAGTCCCAGAGATAATGTATTATTTACCTGTGAACAAACTGAACCGGACGTTTTTGACGGCACCCCCAATGTACTTGGAGGTGACACTACAGAGGGCATATTGTTCAGCTGAATCCATGTTAAATAGAAAGATGTATGTGACCTTCATTCTAACTCTCTACTAACTCTGCTCTGTCTCTCTTGTCAGTGATCAGAATGCAGAGTATGATGACCAGGAATCCAGTGATCAGGGGGAGAAAGGAGAATTTTCCAGCTGGTCAGGGGAGGAGCAGCAAGAGAGGAGATGGAGAGGAAACATGGTTAGTAGCAGAACACTACAATGTGTTTTTTTGTCTCCAGTATTGATAATTGGACAATATTGACACATTGAGATACAATAAAAATCTTTCTCAGTATAATCTATCATCATAGATAAGACGAGTGTGATCAGGATTGTTATTTTAGCAGTATTGCAACCAATTATACCAATGTGTATTTTGGATGTTACAGTACATGTACATGTTAGGCTTTGAGCCTTTACTCTTTCCTTTCTTTGCCTTTACACTCTCCAGAGTGACATAACCCCTCCTTCTCCACACACACACACACACACACACACACACACACACACACACACACACTCTTGTATTACTTGTTGAGGACATCAACATTTTAAGACAGTGATTTTATGAATGCCAGATCTACAAGCCCACAAGAGCTTGTAGATCTGCAATTTTCGGTTCACGACACCAGCGCGCAATTAAGCGTAAATTAGGTATAACTATTTCCAAACCCTAGACCAAACATTTACATGTCTAATCTTAAGCCTAACCCCAGCTGGAATCTTTTTCTACGTATAAACACATTTCAAAAAATATTTTTCTTGTGAGGACCAGAAACATTGTCCAACGTCTATTTCTCAAATTCTATTATACTTGTGGGGACATTTGGTCCTCACAAGTATAGTAACACACACGCGCAATCGTAAAGAATACTCTAATGTGAGTAAATGTTGGAGGCGTCTAAAGTTACAGTGGCCTTTCCCTCCTCGCCCCAGGGACCAAGAAGAGGTGGTCCTAACAGACAGAACTCGGGACCTCAGAGGAGGAACCATCGCCCTGGCACCCGTCCTGGGCAAATGAGATGGCAGAATAACCGCAACAATGTAGACGGTAGGTCGCATGCTGGTAAATATAAAAAAAATCTCTGCACTGCATTTCATATTGGTTTTTGGTCGTCAGGCCCAGTCATTGTGTAGTGATTTAAACCATGAGTAACTCCCCCGATCACCTGGGATTGAATCTCACCAGTATCTTCATGGGGTTTCTCAGAATAAAGTCGTCTAGTTGATTAGCTGACCATCAAATCCACTATCCGACACTATGAATATACATTTTTTTCCATTTATGAGAGATGAGGTATACTTTATTAATCTCCGAAGGTAAATTGAGGTGTTACAGCAGCATAATGTGATAAAATAAATATATACGAGACAATACAATAACACATCAGACACACATGGACACAATCACACATGAACAAAGCCTACACAGAACCACAACAACTTGCGCAACAACACAATAACATGTTGATCATCTCATTTCTGGGAACTTACGGTACAAACCCTGCTTCTAGAACACACCACTGCCTTCCCAGACGCGCTGAGTGCTGCTGCCTTAAGTAGAAACATCTTTATAACAGTGGTGTAAAGTAACTAAGTACATTTACTTAAGTACTGAAACATCTGGAGGCCTCCTGACTGTATCATAGGATTTCAACCTGTCTATATTTAGGTATTTGCCACTACATTCCTCCCTCTGAGGCATTTAGCCTCACTACTGTACCTTGCCTACCCGTACCTTACCTACCTGTAAGTAAATCTTTGATCTGGAGGCCTCCTGACTGTATCATAGGATTTCAACATGTCTATGTTTAGGTATTTGCCACTACACCAACAACAGAGCTTAATTTCATTTATTTGCAGTGGCAATATATCTACACTATATATGCAGCTGGGGGTGTTGATGTTGGGTAATTGGTTCACTAATGCATCCATATGGGTAATTGACTTGTTGTCAAACAAGTCATAGTTGTCATACGTGACACTGTGCAGCCAGCGTGGGGCGCCAAAACAGCAGACATGTAGAAAAAGGCATTAAAAACTAATGCCTAAGTCCACAGTGTGGAAATACTTTACTTTTCTTACTGCTTTACTTTATTGGTGAGATTACTACTGTTGTGAACAAGTTATATACAAAGTTGATCTTGTAAATCAAAATGAGCATATAATCATAGTGCATCATAGCCTTCTACTGACCGAACATGTCAGTAGACATAACATTTGTTGTTGTTGAACATGCTCACAACTATGTACTATTTTCACTATTTGTGAATGTTCCTGAAACATTTCTTTTTCATTTTGCCTCCCCTGGGCTGTTTCCTAATATCAGCCTCACAATAGAAAATACAGAGCATACTGCATAATCTTTGAACCATCTTTACTTACTACATGGGGAACAGACAGATGCGCAGAGATTCCGTGCATTTATAGATAGATTCTAGAAAGATATCAAGATATATCCTTTACAAAAATGGTAGGTTAAGTGATATTATTTGGTTAAAACAAAACGTTTTTTGTTAAAAAGCTAAAGCACTATATTCTGATAATAAAATCTGCTCATTTATTTGTCATTACCTCCAATTTCACTTGTTTAATCTGTATCCTGTGCGAGTTCTCTCTCCTGATTGGATAAAATTGGTATCTTGACATGAAAATGCTATTTCTGTTTACCAAAGAGCTGGCGAGACAGGGAGACTCCTGTTACTGAACAACAAACACTCTATAACAATGAGGACTACTAGAATATAGAGCTATTTAACAAAACATATCACTTACCCTACCTTTTAAGATGGGAGACTTAATAAATTCAAATGGCAGTTCTGACCCGCCTTCCTTTGCTCTGTTTCACTCCATGTCTCGCCTTTGTTTAATTTCCTGTACTTGATGTCTTAATTTAATTTCTGCTGCATCACATTTTGCTTTTTATACTATCTATGCCATTGCTTGTCTGTCTCTCTTTCTCTCTCCTTTTCTCATCTTGTTCTCTCTCTCGCCTCACATACACACAAGCCACCTCTCCTTTCTCCTTGATTAACTCTTTTTCCACCTTTCTGTCTTGTAGGTGCAAACTGGTGATTGGACAACATGAAGAAAAATCAACGCTCAGATCTCCGCTCTGATGCTATTGGCTGAGATCAAGCCAATTTTAAAACTGACCAAATAGGAGACAGAATGACTACTAATTGCTCTCGCAGGTGAGCTGACTCGGCACACGGTTGACATAATACAGCACTGGGAAGAAAGTGTCCAGGGAGAGAATTGGGCTACTGAGGGAAGATGGTGTTCAAAAGTGTCAATTTCAGTGTATTGAAATCCACTGGTATTCAGGTAGCTTCAGCAGAATTTATTGTATCTTTGATTTTTTTAATTTGCTCTGGTTGAAAACGGTCAATATGTTGTTTATATATATCCTAAAATCTATTAAAATGATTTTGTTGACTGGATCTTCAAAGCAAGATCTGATTTTAGTAACCGTAATCACAATATGTAGCACAATAATTTGCATTATCTTTTTATGATTTGTTTTCTTTTATACATTTATTTTCTTAACATTTTTCTCCCCACATTATTCGTTATGCCAATTCCCGTTAAACACTTACGTACAAGTCTCTCTGTTGTTGACCCCACTTGTTTGCAGAAGGGCAGATATCTACTGTAAATCAAGTGTTATATCTTCCCCTATTGTGTATTCAGTCAATATCGCCCACCATCACTTGTTAATCTATCCCTCCATCTGCATATCAAGGAACTGCGAATCCCTGATGAACATAACGGCTATTATTCATTCAGCGTTTAAATCTTTACCAATTATGGTATAGAGTTATTTTGATGTTGAAGAAAGTTTATGTATGCTTTTGTTTGCAGATATGTGGGGAGCCGTGTCTCTCCCCGGCTGCTGCCGTTACATGTTTTGTTATAATCTTTTAATTTCTGTATTGTTTTATCCCTTTTGTGCCAGCCTTAACATTGCCGTCTCATTTTTCTGAAGTAGATCTCGCTTGGAGTACTTATGACCAAGTGCCCTACAGAGCTGTATATATACGATTGTCCAAAATAAAAATATTTGTCTTTGTTCAACCTGGATCTCTCTGTGCTTTGGGTGGGTGGTTGATTGATTGAATATTTTATTGAAAGTTTGCAAAAGGTACAGAGGTACAGTTATGATGAGTGTGGATGTCATGATTATCCATGACCTGATCTGAAGATTTGAGTTATTAGGCATAGTTTTGCTTTAGCTGTTGGATACATGCATCTAACATCTGAGGAACAACTATTGGAAAGTGGTTTGCTCAAATAAAGCGTAACGGACACATTACAGCCAGGTCTGGCCTAAACGTAAATCAAAATATCAATTGACATTGAGCTTGAGTTGAAGCTTTTATTTCCAAACGGATTGAGTGAAAATGTGTAATCCATAAAAAATGCGACAAAATATATACATTTATGTGAACAGGTTTTACATCAGTTTATATATATAAAGGAAAAAACAACAACGGACTGATTTCTTTTCAGGAGCTGCCCTGTAAAGCAAAAAAGTCTGATAGAATGTTCGATAATCACAGCTTATGGACTGGTTATGACATCATACCAGTAGTGTAAGGCACAGTGACAGAGGCTGGCACTGAAATTTATCCAAGAAGTAACTATATTGGCAAGTGCAAATAAAACAGTATCTTGATGTACTTCCTTTGAAACGTAACTCTCACAACATCAGTAAAATGCTGGGAGGAGTGGTCCCTGAACGTTTGCCCATGCAATTTTAATTTCCCTTCTATTTCCCTTCATTTTAGGATTGTTTTGTATTATGGTGTTCATGTAAACCCGTATGTAGTTAAAGATGAATAGTCACATTTGAAGTGCCCCCTGCTTTTTCTAGAGTGAAACATAAATCAAGATGGAACTAGACAAATAGATCTCCCCATCCTGTGGTCCAGGATTCTTCCAAATCCTCTTCAGAACAGGGTTTTGGTGTTCACAAGCATTAAGAGTCACCCTTTTCACTTGACAAAACAGCCAGTCAGCCAGTTAAGTGTTAACAGAGAAGGGACAACCAAGAATACTTATATAAAATAATTCTTCTTTTTTGTTTTTACTGGTACAGTACTTGAGCTTGTCCCTGTTGCATTACCCTCTGCTGTCATACACTGTAGACCTGAACCCAGTGCAGTCAGCTTGAAGTGCCAGGATGCCCCTGTAGAACCCATGTGATGGTTGGTGACTTGGTTCCTGTGGTGTGGGGGCAACCTCTGTTAGCAGTGGGTGGGTTTGATGGAAATGTTGTTTTGTGTCTGAGAGAGGCGTGTATGTTTGGAAAAGGGCCTCAAAGGTTAGAGGCGCAAGGCAGTGGGCGGAAGGCAACCTCCATGTTCTCCTCCATGATGATGTCATACCGGCACATCAAAGGCCTGAGTGTGAGACAGTGGAAAATATGGATTAAAGCAAAACCGAGTGAAACGAGCCCCACACTAGCACTGTTTACTAAACAATGAACACTATGTGAAATTAGGATGGTTTAGTCATATTGTTCCTGCTGCTCTTTAAAATAAATAACCGCAAATAGCCTATCTACAAGCTTTGGAATCCAAATGACTGAAATCAGTCGTGGTGACTGAGAACTTTAATCCATGGGAAGAACAAAATAAGAACAACCTGCTGATATATTGTCAATGTACTGTATGTGTTCAGCCTATCTTTTCAAGTATTCTCAAACAAGAATGCCTCTTTGTAAAGCCTAATTTATACATAGTCACACAACTATTGCTTGCCGTTTACTGCACGAACATGTTTATTACAGCAAGCAACAATTTGGCTTATAAAGTAATCTCCCCATCCCGAGTCATGTTACAAAGCATAAATTAGGCTTACCCCCCCCCCCCCCCCCCCGAGCATATGTGTGTTAAAAAAAAATAAAAAAATAAGCACTTTCAAGATTTTTCACAAATGTAGCAGATGTACTTGTAGATCTGCTATTTTTGAATTGCCAACGCTAAAATCTAGAAAGACACCAATGCTTTCCCGGTTTTACTGGATTGAATCAACTGTGATACCAGGTAAGGGAAATGTACACACCTGTCAGGCTGTTCTAGGGGAGTGAAGCGTATTTGTAGAAGTCTGATCTTGTAGCGAGGGCCGATCACATTGCCGGTACCGATGCGCAGGGAGATTTTCTGCACAGGCTGCAGATCTTCATCAAACTGAGCCAGCAGTCGTGTGGATGTGTACTGCTCGAACCTGAACAGCTTACTGGGGAGAGAGAAACGGAGTTAAGCTGACATCTTTCTAGATTTAAAGTGTGGCAAGAAGCGGTCTAAATGTAGCAAAAAAATCTGGGCCAAAATGTATACAATCTCCTAAACTGTGGCTATGCTTTGGCATAAAAGTGTCTACCTCCAAGTGGCACATTTCATGTTGGCGACTTGGTGTATAACAAGTCACTCAGCGTTGCTGTCGGGCAGAAACCTCTTACTTCCATATTTTAACTTAACGTTTTTTCCTGTAAATCAACGCCCTACTTGATCATACTACGGCGTCACACAAAAGCATCAAAAGTAGCAGATCCACAAGCTCGAAACGCGGCGCAGCGCGACGCAGCGCGACGCAGCGCGACGCAACGCGTTTTGAGCTTGTAGATCAGCTACTTTTGCTATTTTTGAATTTGAATCCTGAAAAGTAACAGTTTTGGACATTTCCACCCGACAGAGAGGTCATATTCAAGAGGAACTACTGAGTTCGAGTTACAATAAAGTGTGTGTTTTTAAGTTGGGTATGAGACTCACTGGTCTATACGTGTCTCTGTATAGCTGCGTCCACTGTGCAGTCTGATGTAGATGACCCCCCAGCGAAGGTACTGGTTCCAAGTCACCATGTCCACTCTGTAGGTCGGCCCTGCCACACACAGAGCACACAAGGTTTTACACTCTCAACAGCAACATAGTAGACCATACATGGATTTGGCCAAGAGGGGTGTAATTAGTGAATTTCACTTCCTCAGTAGAACAAAGACATGAATTACCATTAAGATGTTGATGCTGAAGTGAGTCATAGAAAGCGAGACACTTCATTTATGACATATTAATGACTTACTTCTATAGGGCAGTGTGGCAGTGGTGCTGAAGAACACTTTAGTCTGGCCCAGTCGCAGCAGAGTGTCCCTCCACCTGCTCTGATCATATCCTGCAGACGAAACCAGAGTGATGCTGATTAGCTTCAGTTCAGTGTTTTTCAATAAACTATAATATCGTTGCTATCGGGCAGAAACCTCTTATCTCCATATTCTAACTATTTGTGTTTTTTTGGAAAATTAACGCTCTACTTCATCATACTACAGTGTCACTCAAAAGTAGCAGATCCACAAGCGACGCGTTTCGAGCTTGTAGATCTGCTACTTTTGCCCTTTTTTAATTTGAATCCTGAAAAGTCACAGTTTTGGACCTTCGAGGTTTCAACCCGACATACACGATAAGCATTTTGAACATCAGTGATCGCGTTAGATTAGTTTGTATTGCCAAACTGCCTCTCACCGAGCATAGGGCAGGGCGCAGGCTTGAACGCCTCACACTGCAGGCACCGCCCATCGATGAAGTCACTGTAGGACGCACAGGGGTAGCCTGTGATGCTGCAGGTGCGGTTGAGAGCGCACAAGTACAGGAACATGGAGCGCTGGTGGTCACACACGAAATACGACTTCCCTGTCGGATTTCAGTGATTGAATACTTTATTAGTCAGACATGTATACGGCACAGACATAGACATAAAGGCTAAAAGGATGACACACAAAAAAGTCCTGGGGACTTGTTTCCATTGTGGTCCTATGTATTGAATGCATCAACCAAGCATAAAGAAATTACACAAACAATAATTAACATTATCAACAAATACAAACACTATATGTACAAAAGAGATGGGAAAATGACATTTGCCTTGTGGTCTCCTGATGGGTGTTTTTTTCAGGCCAATTTAGAAAGAAACCAGTGTTACACATCTTTTATGGATGGTGTGAGGGCATTCCACATTTTGGTGGCAGAGCACTAGAAAGAGAATTTCCCCATGTTTGTTCGAAATTTGGGTGGTACCAGAACCCTCTATGGCAGCACAGCAGTGGGGTTGATGTGTCTGGTGTGTGTGTGTGTGTGTGTGTGTGTGTGTGTGTGTGTGTGTGTGTGTTCACCTGAGAAGATGGTTTTGGGGCAGCCTGGCTGGTCAAACCCGCCGTTGGCATAGTAGTCAATATGGCCATGTGCCCCGTTGAGTCCAAATGCTACACATAGGAAACAGAGAACACACATGGAGTGTGGTGTGACATGCTGCCTTGTCAATAGGTGGATTCACTGTTCAAGTAGTATCGAATCAATCAGTTTTCATTGTATACGGCTAGAGAAAGCAAACAGACTCTTTCGCCAACATGCATACACAACACAGTGATTCACACACTCATAACTTAAAGAAGCGCTCATGTACTGTAGTGTGTATACAACACAAAGGCTTCCTCTGTTTCTCTCTGTCACGTCAAACACAAAAGCATCTTGGTACTTACAGTTCATATCAGTGTGCAGCACATCTACAAACATGGCGTCCGAGGGGTCCAGCCTCTCGTCTGGTGTAGCCCCGGTGAACATGGGTCCAGCGGGGTCCAAACCTAGAGGAGGGAGAGCATGGAACATTATTTAAACTCTCTTAATGCTTTCTTGAAAGGTAGGGTAAGTGATATTTTTTGGTTAAAAGGTTAAAGCTCTATATTGTGGTAATAGTCATTGTTATAGAGTGTTTGTTCAGAAACAGGGGTCTCCCTGTCTCTTCAGCTCTTTAATAAACAGAAAATACGTTTTCAGGTGGGTTGAACATTTTCTGCCAATCAGGAAAGAGTACCCATTTATCAGCTTCCATTTTCAATTTTGTCTGCTCATTTCTTAGTGCCACCACTTCCAATTTCACTTGTATAATCTGTATTCTGTGCAAGTTCTCTCTCCTGATTGGATTAAATAGGTATCTCCACCTGAAAATGCATTTTCTGTTTACTAAAGAGCAGGAGAGACAGGGAGACTCCTGTTACTGAACAAACACTAGCAATGAGTATCAGAATATAGAGCTATTTAACACTTAGTTTAACAAAATAATATCACTTACCCTATTTGAAGAACCTGGTCTACAGTTGTATAATGGTCTCTCTTTCTCTCACTTCGTTCACACTATTTCTCTTTGTTACATATTTAGAAACATATTTTGTTGTCATCCTTGACACGTTTTCCTGTTCTATTTATTTTTAGGTTCACACTCAATCAATATTTTTCTTATCTACTGCATTATTTTCTTTATTCACGTTGCCCCACCCCTGGTTCACATTTCACCCACACACCTGTGATGCGTCCAATCTTTCCCTTCAGATAAGCTCCCACGAAGCCGGCCAGGTGAGCACCCAGACTCACACCGATCAAGTGGACAGAGCTCAGACAGGCGCCCTCTTCCTAGATGCAGACAATAGAAAGATTATAGTTAATGTCAAACACACGACTGACAATAGAAATGTAATAGTTACTGTCAAACACACTACAGACATTAGAAAGAATGTTATAGTCAGGGGCTTTGTCCACCAAGGTGCTGAGGCTGGATTTTCTTTTTTTCCCCAGCAGAAAACGCAAGGCACTCTCTTCCAAACGGCCAGAGTTGAAAATATTTCAACTCTCTGCGACCAGCTAAAAACACCAGACATGAACGTGCAGGTGCAGTGCAAAATAGACTCTGCTGGTGTTTCCAGCATAGTGTAAAAAAAGCGCCCATTGAAAACAAATTTTTTTCAAATCAGGGCATTTGGATTGAAGTAATTTGCGTTTTCAGCTGGGAAGCAACACTTTGGTGAACACACAGGTTGTGTGTCTACTCACAGAACTCACTGTGTCTACTCACAAAACTCACTCTCACTTTTATGTATAACTTGCACAAACCCACAACCTACCACCCTCTCTCTATTCTCTACAATCTATTCTCTCTCTCTCTCTCTCTCTCTCTCTCTCTCTCTCTCTCTCTCTCTCTCTCTCTCTCTCTCTCTCTCTCTCTCTCCTCACCGTACACCATTTCGTCTCACCTCTATTTCTCTTTGTCTGTCATTCTATTTCACTTTCTCCTATTTGTTTTTCTCACTCATAACCCTCTCTCTCTCGCTCTCTGTCACAAACAGTAGCATACTCGCATTATTATTTGCCCCAGCCTATTTCACTGTTTTCTTCTCTGTACCTTTCTTGTAGTCTTCACAGACCACATCCTACTTCTATAGAACAGGACGTTTGTGGTCAGAGAAGGACACATACAACTGAACTACGCCCTTACAAGAGCGTATATTGCCGAAAAGGTGACAAAAAGGGAGACAAAAAATCTAACTTGACTTCTCTGACAAACAGAACATGTTTGTCAGGCCCGCTGCTGAGCCAACAGTTACAGGACATAAGGCCATCAGACAGAGTACATTATTACAGTTAAATCTATTTTACTGTCATGTGGTTTGTACTAGACAACTCCTAGTCCTAATTTCCATCTTCAAACCAGTCCAGTGACTCTTGAGTATGAACTTTTGAACTCCCTTTCATGAGTTTGTACAAATATTGGTCATTTGTAATTAAATACCAATCATTTATTTATCTCACTGAGGGTATACTACGTATTTAATACAAATGAATTCCTAACCCTTAAATTATTACTGTATTTCAGTGGACTTAATATCAGTGTTTTATTTGATGGCCTTGCTGTCCTGGCATTTGGCCTCAAAACATTTACAAGACCAAAGGCCAAGTGGCCTTTCCCATAAAAAGATGGCCTGACTTCACACACTCACTCACCTGCATGGTCATGATAAACCCGGTCAGGTTGTGCGCGGCCTGCCGCGTGTTGGTCACGGCGGTGAAGTAGTTGAGGTTGGCCGCACCGCGGTTCCAGTCCACCACGATCACGTTCATGTCCTCCTGCTGCGCCAGCAGGCTCACAATGTGGTCTATCCAGATGGGGGGCGCGCCTGTGGGCCGGTAGCCGTGGATGACGAAGGCGGTGGGCAAGGAGAGGTTGAAGAGGGGCTGGGAGGACAGGTGGTGGTGGTCGAGCTCGCGGCCGCAGTGGAGGTTGTGGCGGGTGTAGAGCAGCAGGCGCACGTAGAGGCTGGTTCCCATCAAGCAGTGGGAGAGGTCCAGGTCTGTGAAGTTGTCGCAGGACTCGCCCGACCCACTCTCCTCCTGGCCTGAACAACACAGACACAAGAGAGAAAAATGCAATGAATTTTAAAGCTGTGAATGGACAAGTGAAGCAGTAGTAGCTCAGAGCCTCTGCCTGACGACCAAAAGCCTAATATCTCCCCCGGCCAAGAGGGAATTCCTAGTGGATAAGCTTTCCATGCGGGAGACCTGGGTTCGAATCCCAGGCGTTACGCAGGCTCCCAGTTATATCTCAGACATGGCCCTCTTGGTCATTCCCAAAGCCCACCTCATCACAAAAGGCAACCGGGTCTTTGCAGTCCGGGCTCCTAGGCTTTGGAACGCTCTACCCGATGACCTATGGCGTGCAAAATCAGTGTCATCTTTTAAAAACTCACACTGAGACTTTTCAAAAGTGTGCGGAATTCTATTTTTTATCCTGGATCCACTGTTGGTCCTGCACCTGCCGTCCAGCAGATGTGCCATCTTTTTTTTTAAACTCACCTCTATGTTAAGTCCTTTTCTTAAATCTCTATTTTTGTAATTTATTGATTTTATCTGTGTTTATTTGTAACATTTTGTGGTTTGTTGTTATTGTGCTATTTTATTCACTGGTCTTGTGTTGTTTTATCTCTAATGTTTATCATGCTGCTCTTTTACCTGGTTTTGTAAAGCACTTTGTAACTATGTTATGGAAAAGCACTAGACAAATAAAGAAGCACATTGTGAGCTTGTAGATCAGCTTTTTCGGAGTGTGACACTGGCGCTCAACTAAGACAGGATAAATCACGTTTCCCAGCTTTCCCCCTGGCCTGGACACACACATTTTGTCTGAGAGAAATGGTTGGAGTTGGAGGACTGTGAGCTTTGCTTTCATTCAAGTTTTGTTGTTAAATAAAGTATGCATTGTTGATGTTCTATTACTTTTGTGTGGACTTGGACTACACCAGGAGATGATGGCCGAGAACAACAGCTTATTGACCTCTTGACCTTGAGCAACACCAGTCAACTATTAAGCTCACTCAAAAAACAAAAACAAAACAAAATGGAGAGTGACACACAAATGTGACCCAACAGAGCATGTGCAGATGAAGTCAAAGGTCACAGAAGCATAATCAATCGTCAGTCGCCGGGTCGTCTGCAATTATATGGATTCTGTTTATCTCAGCCAGATTTTTGTGCTGTTTACCCTTCCTCTAAAGATAACTACCATAATACTTATAGATTTAAATTATTGCTTTTTATTTTACATTTTTGTCACAAGATTAAAGAAATTGTGGAAATAGCAAATCTACAGTACAAGCTCACAACGTGTCGCATCATGACCCGTTTGTAGACCTGCTGTTTTAGATATAAAAAGGTGTGCCTTGACATTTTCACATTTCCATTTGTGTGCCTTGGCTGCAAAGTTTGAAAACCACTGTGCAACAGTACATTCAGGGCAGCTGTGTGATATCTGCAGTTATTACATATGTCATTTTAAGGCTTGTATCCGAAATTACCATGAGAGCATACATTTTGAACACAGATGGCACTTATGGGAACAGAAACCCAAACTCTGGCAGTTAGTGCTGTGTTCTGCACATCAAATGCCTTGCCTTAGCTTTTGTGACGGTGAGAATGTGAGCATCTTGATTCTATTTTTCACATTTGCTTTCAGCCTCTGAATTGTATTTAGACCATGACTCTGCTATTTATTGCACGTACAGTATATGTATCTAACCCCCAGGAATCGAACACAGATCTCCTCATTGGACATATAGTACCAGAAACTCGAAAGTCTGCACTGATAGAAAACAAATAGAGCTCGCTCAGGGTGGATTGGATATTGCCTGTTATGTGTAAATGCTCTTATGTGTGTTACGGTTCATGTTATGTATGTCACACTGAGCTGATTATACCACTCTTATGTCAGACAGCTGTCAGCCTGGCTGTCACAATATGCAGCAGTTTGCATATCTTATCACTGCCACACACCTGCCTCTACCTGGCTATAACAGGTGATCAGTGTACTGTAATTAGCACACACAGGCCCCTTTCTGTCCTCAATTGGATCATGCTGCCTTAAAAAAAGACGTCTCATCCCGTTGCCCCGCCCCCTCCTCTTCCCTTTCCCAAATGCAAGAGGTGATTACAGCTGTCAATCATGCTTGGATTGTGGAGCAAACTCAGGAAGTGGCCCCGGTGCTGTGCTCAACCTCTCTGCGCGAGCACACACACACACACACACGCACACGCA
This sequence comes from Gymnoscopelus braueri, assembly GCF_963280865.1. Taxonomy (NCBI): domain Eukaryota; kingdom Metazoa; phylum Chordata; class Actinopteri; order Myctophiformes; family Myctophidae; genus Gymnoscopelus; species Gymnoscopelus braueri. The sequence goes on from NC_137623.1 coordinate 30,210,765, forward strand.
CACGCACACGCACACGCACACACACACACACACACACACACACACACACACACACACACACACACACACACGCACACGCACACGCACACGCACACACACACTTGCTCTGCCTGACAGTCATTCATGGTGTCTGTCTGTCTGTCTGTCTGTCTGCATTTAAATCTAAACAGACCTATTCATTACAGACCAAAACAAGACAGACTAACACAACTCTAAACAATTAAACAATTCCAACATTTAATAATTTATAGAAGTAAGTAATTAAGAAGTAGTGAAAATAGCAGAAGTACAAACTCGCATCGCGGCGCTAAGCAACGCGTTGTGAGCTTGTAGATCTGCTACTTTCACTGGTTTAGGTCCCGGACAAACTAAGAGTCTAATTTCTCTTTTGGGTCTTGAGCTAAAAAGTTTGGGAACCACTGACCTGGACACATCAATGAGCCCTTACACACAGAGACACACCCACCTCCACATCACATACTGACCGGCATTCACAGCTGTATTTGTCTCAGTACACTAAGAGTCTTTGGGGAAAAAACATATACATATATCTAACCCGGCAGGATATATTTACCATTTTACCTCTGTAACCTTCACTCATATAAATGTACCAAAATAAACTCCACTCCGCTGTTAAGCCCTTGAATAAATGGAGGCGTCAGCAGCAGGGATGATTGGCTCAGGACATTCAATCTCATCAACAACAACAACAACGACAAGAACATCCAACAACAACAGCGACAGATCCTAATCTGTAGGGGTGAGAAGCATTGAAGACAACTTTGCCAATTTGCTTTACCTTTGCAGAGCATGAGCAGGCCTACCAGACACAGGAGTCGCCAGGGGAACATCCTTCCAACAACTAGACCACGGGGGAAGACAAGAGGGAGAGAGAGAGAGAGAGAGTGGGGAAACTAGACCAGTGCAGGCAGTCTGACAGAGAGAGAGAGAGATCGGCGAGGAGATCTCAAGTCATGCAGGGAGAGGGAGGGAGGGAGAGAGAGAGGGAGGGAGGGACAGACTAGAGCTCAGTTACAGTAAGGATAATGTCGAGAAGGATGGAGAGATTGAGAGAAGAGGGAGAGATTTAAATAGAGCGGGAAACAAAGAGCTTAGGGGGAAGAAATAGCAAATACAGTAAAGCCAGCAGTGGAAGTCAGCTGTTCATTTGTGGAAGCAGAGAGAACAGGACACATCCTGAGGAACGCAGAAGGGACGGACAGTCGGACAGTATACAGTCAGTATACAGTCTGACAGTATACAAATGGAATCAAATGGACCCTGACGGGTCCATTTGATTCCATTTGTATACTGTCAGAGTTATAGACTTGTAAGGGTCCTGTAGCTGTGGAGTACAGACCTTATACACTACACCATGTCCAGACTATCTTAGACTGCCCTGGTCACCCTGTCATCAGGCTGTGGACCCATGCTACCACAGGCTTAAATCGATCTGATTGAAGGGTCCCAACTATACCATCATGTGCCAGAAACGTCCCATACCCACACTTCCTATACCCAAAGGGCTCGCCCACAGCCCCTGTGCTCAATGCTCCGCTCGTTCCATTGTTGTCTTGTGGCCTGTAGTATAGTTATAAATAGTATCGCTGCCACTCAGATTTCATGTGAGGTCCACTTAACCGAGGAAGGAACCTGCTGCAGCTGCATGAAAACCAATACGCTACTACAGTACCATCCATTCCAGCACAATGAAACCCGGGCACCTCTCACCCTCTCACTTTCTGTGCAAGGTGAGAGGGTGAAAAGACCACCTACAGTTTCCTCACACTTTAGTTACTGCCTGATAGACTTTCATTTAAACGTGAAACTCTAATGACCATCCATGGTTAGTTACGTATGACTGAGTACAGTGAAAAATGTACATAATAGGTACCGCATGTTTACAAAGACCAGAATAGCACAACTATAAGTAGTAGGTGGCACATAAGTTACAGGAGTCCTAATCACTGAATATTGAGAGTAAAAGGTTTGATTGTGGGTTTAGTTTCACTGGCAAACATTGGAACCACACTAGCTTTGGTTAATAATAGCTCCACATAGGGTTTGACCACATTCTGCACCCAGCCCTGCCCTGCCCTGTAACTTGCTACATTAAACGTACTGTACAGAGATAAATACATGTAATTTACATCAAGAGGCAAGTGCTTCAAAAACATGTAAAGTGATGAAACTAGGCCGAATAATAATGTACAGTATGTGTACTATGGATAAGGCCTTTGCCAACGGTTCCAACAGACTTTGTAAGGCAAAACCGGCATTTTGTCTGAAAACACACCTGCACAGAAAGGCTTTCGCGTCATTATTTATAATATTTTGGTTCATTGTCTTTTTATTTTGCTTTTACTCATTTATACTCATTTTCTAGATTGTTTCATTTGGTTGCTGTGATATATTTACTTGCCCTGTTAGTAAGTATTTGTAAACTTTTCATAACGTGTCATAGTTATTTGTTTGTTAGTATGGTGACATGCCTACTCACTTGTATGTCAACCATAGAGAAATTACTTACTTTGTGAAATCTGTTAAATTGAGGATACTGATACACACGTATACTGTTTGTTGTCAATGAGCTCTGAGTAATTTAAGAGTGTACAGCTCTGTATGTCCAGTATTTAGTGTCTAATGCTTTTGACATGAGCTAACTTCCATTAAATACACAAAGTGCATGCATTAAACCCTTTAGTGTTAACGTACTGAGTTGACCAAGTAAAACAAAAAGTGATGCAATTTAAATTTGTGTTATAATGTTTTGAAATTGGTTAGGGATTTTAGGCTGTTTTCAGTTTTCATTTTGTGAATTCATGTGACATGCTGTGTGCTATGTAATGTACTGGTGCTATGTAATTTTATTGGAATATTTATTTAAATGTTATGTACGCTAATTTAATTACGCTTTTATGTGTATATCCTGGATTTAAGTTATATTGTGTTTCCTTGTATTTCTTTCTTGGGGCTTTTTTATGGATAGGACAGTAGGCCAACAGGAAATGGCGAGAGAGATGGGGAGTGACACGGCAACGGCCGTCGGGATCGGGACTCGAACCCGCGATGCGCTGTCAGGCTACATTGTAGCCTAGGTGCCCGGACCGCGACGCCAGCAGTCTGGGCCACTTGTATTTCTTTCACCAAAATCAAAATAAATCTAAATCACGTCTTTGGTAAATAAGTTGTGCAGTAAGTACTGGGAGCTGATGGTAGATGTAGCGCTCTACCTCACTAACCTAAGCAATCCATCTCTCAGGGGTCTAGAACACTGAAAAGGGGATAGACACCCTCATTCTCTGCCAATACCGACTATAAGCCACTATGACCTAGCTACTTACTTACTTTCTTGATGTATTACTTAATGTATTAAGGATACCACCTAGTGCAGGTCAGTTTATGCATTTAATTGTGCTGCATTTACACACCTGCGTGTGTTAAGGGGTCTGACGGTGTTGACCTGCACTTGTACAAAACAGCCCAGGTAAAAGGGCACGCTGAGGTCACTTTGTTCTAGCAAGTTAAAGAGCTTAACTTTAGACAAGGTCGTGGCCTCTCATCAGTCATCTGACTTGTTGGTTAGATAACACATCACAGAGTATGACTGAGTGCAGTGAAAAATATACATAATAGGTACCACATGGACAGGAGATGGAGTGTTGTGATGTTTCAGTGTCAACTGTCTTTCGATACTGCTCTACAAAGCCCAAGAGAAAGTTGATCTCCTGTTCTACCAAAAATACAGCTGGTCCAGACGTGGATAGTATGTCATTTAGTTGTGTTCAGTGAGTATATTGAGTCATTACAGCCACTGTGTACATCATATTCAAATAACCATAACCATTGTGACGGTTAATTTTAAATCCCTTTGTGAGCAGATAGGGGTTGACAAATTATACCCTGAGAATTCATTTTAAAACATGGAAAAAATGTATGAACAGGCTGACCAAAAGAAACATGTCGGTTAATTCAATGGTAAAGGTTAGTGGAGTAGATTTCCTGTTATCCATTGTTGATGTAGATTTTAATGACACAAACAACAGGTTTGTTGTTAGTCAGCATGTATCTATACTTGATTTTATTTGGCGTAACAATATAGGTCTTATTTGAAGTGATCTCCATAACAGCAAATTTCCAAGATTCACATATTCTGTTGGAGTATTGCTGAAGATCCCCTTTCACTCATTCTATGCCCCTCTGATTAAAAGGCAATGTCAGCTAAGTGGGTAAAATCAAAAAATGAAGGGCAAAAAAACTGGTCTTGAAGTTACCTACAAATAGGTAAATTTGCCTCATGTTGTTGCCTTGTTCTTCTGGGACAGAGAAGGTCAGAGGGTGATGCTGCTCTGTTACGTAGTGCATTTAAAGCTACCTGATTAGGTAATTGAGCTAAACCATTCTATGCGAGGAACTGGAGCATTAGGTAACGATGAACCGAACAGATGACCTGCTGAGACCCACAGTATTACTACTGGCCTGGGTGTCAGTGTGACCGTGGTTGACTTCATTAGGTGTTTTGAGGAGGCAAGTTGTATTTCTTCTGATACCTATGCATTTCACCATCTCAAATCATTGGCAAATTCCAAACCGTACTTTGGGTTTCATTGGTAATTAAATGTAATGCAGTTGCGGTAGCATTTGGTATTCTCTACTGGTGTTCAACACAAAGACAGCGTATGATAACTGCTATAGTAGTATTAGACGATGTATGGGAAGTAGCAGAGTATATGTGTCTAAATCACCACTCTAATAACTACTATAGAATGGGCCACAGTCCTAGAAAGGTAAAACTATATACTGTAGCATAAGGGAAGCAGGTTTTGCATACTTGGATCTTTAATATAAGCTAAACTTTTGGTCGGGGCAAAGCACCCTGTTGTTGTTTTTTTCATTATCATTTGTATCAGTGGTTCTCAGCCTCTTCTGCCCACTTGAAAATCTTCATGGCCCACCCATCTGAGAATAATAACCTGAAAATAACATTCAGAAATGAGGAATATGCTGGTAAAAACAGAATGTTGAACCTGATATATTGGGCACGCTCTGGTTGCCCTATAGCTCCAGTTCCTGTTGGAAGAATGTTACTATGCAGCTCATCTACAAATTAAAGCACTTCGACATGGTGGCTGCTGCATTGTTAGGATCCATTGTTCCAAAGCAAACGGACATGCCTCTAGTGTCTAGTCAGTGCATCTGTCGGTGGTTCTCAAAGTGAGGTCCAGGGACCCTCTGGGTTATTTGAAGGGGTTTCAAATTAATAATTTTGAGAGACTAGTGTACAAATACAAAGAGTTATGGGGGTCCTTGAAATTAAAAGGTTTGAACTTTTTTTAGAACCACTGGTCTAGGCCCTACTTATTGACCATGCAGGGGACTAATGTAAGAGTATGGGCAACAGAGGAAAAAAAGAGTGAGATATGACAAACAGGCTGGATACTGCATACATTTATGTACAACATTGAATATTCACTTATATAAACACACATAAACAGTATGGCCTACACACACACACACACACACACACACACACACACACACACACACACACACACACACACACACACACACACACACACACACACACACACACACACACACACACACACACACACACACACACACACACATGTATGTGTGACCGCTGATTACAGGAAGTGGAAAGATATTTAGTAACAGTCATCCATCCGTTAAAAAAATAGAGTACCGGTAGAACGGCGTTACTTTCACTTCTGTAGTGACATAAATGGTTTCCTGAGATACTTGTTTTCTTGACATCAAAGGGGGCTGAGCCCCTGCCCTTTTACCTCTGTAAAAAGTACCCTCTCCAGACCCTGAATGCAGCATTTACTATGGTGAAAGAAATGCAAATACCTCTCTACCATTACTGGTAAATGGTAAATGGTGCATTTATATAGCTGGGGAACTATATCATTTCTTTTCATGAACTTAAATGCAGCATTTTATATTGACAGAATTGCACTCAGTGTAGAAATCAATGCCGTGCACCGAATCTCCAGTAAAGGCTTGATTATACTTAATCTACAAGCTCACAACGCGTTGCACTGCGACGCGTTGTGACGTGAGCTTGTAGATTGGCTATTTTCGCTATTTTCACCAAAAGTGCCCTTTTAGAGATTTCAGCCCCTACTAACATTCTCTGCACGTCTCTGGGCTAGGAGTATTAGAGGATGAAGGCTTCCAGGAGGTCGACAGGCCAGGGGAAGACCACGGTGGAGGTGTGGTCCGAGGCGGTGGAGGACAGCGTCTGGAGGTAGCGCAGCTGGAGAGCCACGGGAGACATGCCCGATGCCGCCTCCTTGAGGAACCAGGACGCCTTCACCTCTCCCTCCGCAGCTATCATCTAGACACACAGACACAGAGAAAGATTATGTCTAGACAAGCCTAAATTAACCTTTTGAACGTAATCAGACGAGGCGTGACTTGCGTGTGCGTGCGGCCACGCAGGGGTACACATGTGTGCATGTGTTGTTGTGCAAGTGTGCACACATGTGTACCTTAGAGCAGTGGTTCTTAAAGTGGGGTCCGGGGACCCCCAGGGGTCCTTGAAGGGGTTCCAGGGGGTCCCCAACCAAATGATTGATTGTTGGGAGCTAAATGGACCCTTATGTGTCCTTGACATGAAAAGGTTTGAGAACCACTGCCTTAGAGTGCACTTTCCTCATATTAATGACTTGTATGTTTCATCTATGTGTACTTTATAAAACACACAGTGATGAAACTACACTCACTGGCCGGCCACTTTATTAGTCACACTTGACTTGTCCAACTGCACGTTAATAAAAATTTCTTATCAGCCAATCACATGGCAGTAGCTCGATGCATTTAGGCCAAGCCCCCAGAACCGAGAGGGAGCAGTGAAGCGCATTGGCCATGCTGGCCAATCATAGGTACTGCAGCTTATTACGGCTGGGGCCAAACACATGAACAAGCGAAAATGGGCTTGACTCACAAGCTTGTGCACAAGCTTGCGCACGGAGGTGAGGCAAAACGCATCACCTCCATGACGCAAAACGCGTCACATAGGCCCCGCCCGTCACATTTCCCAACCCGGAAGAAGGGGTGAAAAGGTATACTGTAAGTATGCGCTGGTTGAGCAACTCCATACAAGTGGATGGGCAGGAAGAAGGATGATTGCACGTTGTGTCAGAGTCTGTTTACTGTAAGCGTATACACGTGTCTGTGTACTGGTCTCGCCAGCGATAGGTTACCCAGTGAGTTAAACACTCAGTTCAATAATTCAAGTAGAAGCCAGGACTTGTTTTTGAAGCTTTACTGAACCAAAGTGTGAAACTGAAACAAAGCATAAACAATACAAAATGTTTCAGAATGAATGTAAATACAATGTAGCATACAACCAAGATATAGGTAGTGTATTCACTAACAGATAATTAACCACAAGAGGTAAATATTGCATACAGGTGGTGATTGACAGATGAATACTGTACTGTATGCAACAGTGAAGTAAGGAATAATTCTCAACACAGCATAAAATAACATTCTCTTTTCACAAGCTTACAAACAATGAAGGCAAGTATTAAATAAATGATGAATTGGCATTAGCTAGAAACATTAGCATAGTCCCAGTAGGCCATCATTAGCATCCACAATGGCATGAAAAATAATATGACCTTTTGTGCTAAAGTTCACAAATAACATGCTCTTATCAACAATATAAGCCTCATAAACAATTATACTCACAGACATTGCGTCTTAATAAACATATGAAGAGGATGGAGAAAGATGAAGAATTCACAGATATCACACTGGCAGAAGCACATTTGCAGAGATGCATTTACTTCCTGATCTGACAACAACATCCTTTCTAGAGAGGAAGTGTAACTGGACGATTTTTACATGTAACTGCCAGCAGAGGGCTCCTGCCCCCTGCTGGTAACAAAGAGCAACAAAGAGTCTATTCAGTCCAGAACACTCCCCGTCTGGGGTCTTTTAATGAGCCCAAATAAACTTTACTTATCACTTGGGTCCTCAGGAGACAGAAGGAGGACCACTTCGGTAACAGGTCGAGAGAAAACCTTCTGGGCTCCATCTTTGAAGACTTTTACATCTACCTTTCTCACTCTTCCGTCCTGGCTAGGTGAGGCTTTCACGATGATGGCCATAGGCCACTCGTTTCTTTTGGCCTGGTTGTCCTTCATCAGGACTATGTCTCCTTCCTTGAGATTAGGCCTGTTGTCTTGCCACTTGCGTCTGCACTGTAAAGTACTCAAGTACTCCCGACGCCACCTGTTCCAAAAGGTCTCTGCTAGACTCTGTACACGTTTCCATTCTGCTTTGAGGAGTTCTACTCTCCCAAACTCTCCAGGAGGAGGAGGAGGGGTGCCCGTTTTCTGGGTCAACAGTACAGCTGGAGTCAGGATAAGAGGTGCTTCCGGGTCCGAAGACACAGGAATGAGGGGTCTTGAATTAATCACAGCTGTGACCTCTGCCATGAATGTCGTCAGCACTTCATGTGTAAGACGAGATGATCCACTTTGGAGGAGCATACAGTCGAGGATGCGACGGGCGATCCCAATCATTCGCTCCCATACGCCGCCCATGTGGGATGAGTGGGGTGGGTTGAAAACCCATTTGCACTCCTGCTCTTGAAGATACTTTTCCACAGTGACTGAACTGCAGCTTCGGGCATCCATTTTCAGCTCATGACAAGCCCCGATGAAATTAGTGCCGCGATCAGAGTGTATTTGTTTTGCTGGGCCTCGGATAGCAAAAAATCTTCTCAGGGCATTTATAAAGCTGCTGGCACTCATGCTCTCAATCACCTCTATGTGCACAGCTCTTGTGCACATGCAGCAGAACAACGCAGCCCACCGTTTGCTATTGGCATGCCCTCCTCTGGTGCGGCGTGAGACCACTTCCCACGGCCCGAAGATGTCGACACCCACATATGTAAAAGGTGGTGTTGTTTGTAGTCGCTCTGCCGGTAGATCAGCCATCTGTTGGTATTCTGTCTTACCGCGAAGCTTTCTGCAGGTGACACATTTGAAGAGAAGACTTGCGATGCACCTTTTGGCTCCGATTATCCAGAACCCAGCAGCACGGATGGCGCCCTCTGTGAAATGTCTACCTTGATGCTTCACGGCCTCGTGGTGTCGACGTACAAGCAGGGTTGCCAGGTGATGGCGACCAGGAATGATGATTGGGTTGGTTTCATCCATTGCTAGTTCAGACTTTGTAATACGGCCTCCTACTCTCAGCAATCCATTCCTGTCAATGATGGGACGTAGCTTCCTTAGACTGCTTTGAGAGGGGAGATTTCGCTCTTCTGCAATGCACTTCAGCTCTTTGAAGAAACACTCATGTTGAACACTTTTAATCACCAGGATCTTGGCTTTTTCAAGCTCTTCTTCGGTAGGGCCTGTACGACAGATGTGCCAGCCATGGCAGGTGTTGTCTGCAGTAGGCTGAGAGAAGGAACGGGCTATGTGGATTAGGCGTGCCACTGATGTCATGAGTGTGTTCCATTCAGAGAAATGCTCAAACCTCTTAGTGCTCATCAGGTCTTTTGAGACTTCTGTGGCATTAACTGTGATCAGCGGACGTATATCTGAGTCGGAAAGAGGGTTGACAAGGTCAAAGGTCTCTTTTGGTTCTGAGAAGCTTGTAGATGGTTTCTGGAGGAAGGCTGGTCCAGACAACCAAGTTGTGTTGCTAAGGCAGGCTGCAGCAACTGACCTAGACCCATGGTCAGCTGGGTTGTGTTCTGTGGGAACGTATCGCCACTGGTCTGGGGATGAAGATTGTCGGATGCGCTGGACCCGGTTATTCACATAGACATAAAACCTCCTTGCTTGGTTGTTAATATACCCCAGCACCACTTTGCTGTCTGTGTAGTAAGTGATGCGGTCAAACTTCAGGTCCATTTCCTGTACCACCAGCTCTGCAATCTCGACTGCCAGGACTGCTCCACATAGTTCCAACCTAGGAACCGTGATCTCTGGCTGAGGTGCCAGTCTGGCCTTCCCGAAGACAAAGCCAACTTCACTTTTTCCATCTTGAGTGGTGAGTTTCAAATACGCCACCGCAGAAATTGCCTTTACAGAGGCGTCAGAGAATACACAAAGTTCTTTGTCTTTAGCATCAGAGAGTGAAAAAGATGAGTAGGGTCGTGGGATCTGGAGCTCCTGGAGATCTTGAAGGGAGCTTTTCCATGTTGTCCACTCTCCTTTCATGTCAGTAGGGAGCGGTGAGTCCCAGTCCTTAGCTTGCTTAGAGAGTTCTCTGAGTAGTAGTCTGCCTCGTATAGTGACCGGGGCCAGGAAGCCGAGAGGGTCATACAGGCTGTTGACTGTAGAAAGAACTCCTCTTCGGGTGTATGGTTTCTCATCATCAGAGGTCTGAAAAGTGAATGTGTCTGTAGCAATGTTCCAAGACACTCCAAGGCTACGCTGAAGGGGGAGATCGTCAGTGAGGAGGTCTAGGTCTTTTATTTCTTTGGCGCGGTCGTCAGGAGGAAAGGCCTCAATTACTGCAGGTCTGTTTGAGGCTATTTTGTGCAGCCTAAGGTTGGATGCAGCGAGCATTTCCTGAGCTCGCTTAATGACACTGATGGCTTCCTCTTCAGTCGAGAAGGACTTTAGCCCGTCGTCTACGTAGAAGTTGCGGTTCACGTAATGTTTAGCGTCGCTGCCAAACTCTGCCTCTCCTTGATTGGCTGCCCTTCTGAGGCCATGAATCGCAACTGCAGGGGACGGGCTGTTGCCGAAGACATGTACACGCATCCTATAGTCTATGATGTCATTGTTTGGATTGTTGTCGCGGTACCACAGGAAGCGGAGATAATCCCTGTGGTCTTCTCTTACCACAAAGCAATGAAACATGTGCTGGATATCGGCGGTGACAGCCACAAGTTCTTTCCTGAATCTTAAAAGCACGCCCAGCAAGCTGTTGTTGAGATCAGGCCCAGTAAGCATCACGTCGTTCAGAGAGACTCCCTCAAAGGGAGCACTTGAATCGAAGACCACACGTATTTGTTCGGGCTTCCTGGGATGATAGACCCCAAATGAGGGGAGGTACCAGCACTCTTGCCCTTTAGGTAGTGGTGGAGCTACCTCAGCATGCTGGTTGATGAGCATCTTCTCCATAAACTCCAAGTATTGTGTCTTCATCTTTGGTCGCTTTTCTAGAGTCCGGCGAAGTGAAGAGAGGCGACTGTTGGCGTAATCTCGGTTGTTTGGTAGCCGCTGCCTAGGTGCCCGGAAAGGCAGAGGTGCAACCCAGCTATTGGCGCTGTCTTGATAGCATTCCTCCTTCATTAACTGAAGAAAACTCAAATCTTCCATAGATGGTGCGAGTTTGTGGTCACTAGCTGACTGATAGAAAACTGACTGACCCAAACTCTGTCCGATATCTGTCAGTGAGCGATGTGTGGTGAAATCCATGTTGAGAGGAAGGCAGGTGAAGTTCTCTTTCACTTGGACTTTGTTGGTGCATGGTTTAAGGTATGTATGACGGCCATTTTCTAGGATAGAAGTCTTGAAGGTGTTAACTTGAGATGATCTGTGTGCTCCCCGAAGACATACATCGCCAACGATGACCCACCCCAAGTCGAGCCTTTGGGCGAATGGGGCGTCATGTGGGCCATTGATCTGCTCCCGTACCTTATGTACTCGCAGTATGTCCCTTCCCAACAGGAGAAGGATGTCAGCCTCTGTATCGAGGGGAGGGATTTCTCCGGCGATGCATTTAAGGTGGCTGTGGTAAAGAGCTGCATTCAAGGTGGGAATCTCAGAACGGTTGTTTGGAATCTGATTGCATTCTAGAAGTGTTGGAAGTGGGACACTAATCTTCTCATCCACTGACTCGACCATGAAATCGCAGGCTCTTCTGCCGGCTGTCTGCTTGAGTCCAGCACACGTCTTCAGTGTGTATGGCTGTGGATCTCCTGTGATGTTAAAGAGTTTGAAGAAGTCGGATCTAGCCAGGGAACGATTGCTTTGGTCGTCTAGTATGGCATACATCCGTCTCGATTCCTCACGGTGTCCTTTGGGAAACACGTTGACAAGGCATATCTTTGAGCATGCTCTTTCGCTCACTCCATCTCCACACACCTCGGTACAGCTTGTGGTTACCTCGTGATTGTCAGGTTCAACAGGCTCCCCGCCATGCTCTGAGACAGGAGAACCTGACCTAGGTCTCGGAGGAGCTGGGCCTGGATGGAGTGCTGAAATGTGATGGTTGCTTTCGCATTCCTTGCATTGTATTTCTGCTCTGCAATCCCTTGCAAGGTGACTTGTGGATGAGCAGCACCGGAAACATATAAAATACTCTTTCAGAAACTGTTTGCGGTCTTCATAGCTCTTGTCTCTGAAGGCCCTGCATGACTTTAATGGATGAGGCTTGTCCTGGTGGATAGGGCATTGTTTGGTGAGATCTACACCTCTTTTTTGCTCTTCCTTCTTGCTTACGGATGAAACTTGGGTCTTGTGGACTGCTACAGGTGTACGGCCATACTTGTCTGACTGGTCTCTCTTTGCAGGGGTCGTCTGGAAGGAGATGTTGTTAAAGCTAGGGTCTGTTCTAGCTCTTGCCTCGGTGCGGATGAAATTTACAAACACACTGAAAGATGGGAAAGGAACGTTGTGTTGAAGCTTATACCTTGATCCAAATGATGCCCACTTTTCCTGGATGCCGTAAGGGAGCTTCTCTACGATCGGGCAGACCCCTCTGGAGTTATCTAGGTAGGAAAGGCCAGGTAGGTTGCCGTCCAACTTTGCAGCTTCGACCTCCATCAACAGGTCCGCTAGCTCTATGAGTTTCTGTGGGTCTTTGTATGACACCTTTGGAAAGTTGTCCAGTTTGGCGAAGAGGGCATGTTCGATGGCCTCGGGTGAGCCATAGGTTTCTTCCAACCTTTCCCATGTCATAATTAAGCCTCTAGATGGGTATCTGATATTGACAGCCTTCATCCTGCGTGCATGTTCAGATGATTGTTTGCCAAGCCACTTGATGAGAATGTCGAGCTCTTCTCCTGGTGAGAGGTCTAGGCCGGCAATGGCACTTTGGAAGGATGATTTCCAGGCCCAATAGTTCTCTGGCTTATCATCAAAGGCAGTTAGCCCTGTCGTTACCAGCTGGCAACGAGCCATATATTTGGCTAGGTCAAAGGTGGTGATTTGCCCACCCTGGTTATGAGTCCCAATAGGGTTGTGGTGGGGTTGGTAGACAGCAGACTGTTCCTGGCTGCGTTCTTGCTGACCGTCCCCATGCTGCTGCTGCTGATGATGACTATGTTGACCACCCTGGTTGTGAGTCCCAATAGGGTTGTGGTGGGGTTGGTAGACGGCAGGCTGTTGCTGGCTGCGTTCTTGCTGACCGTCTCCATGGTGCTGCTGCTGCTGATGACTATGTTGACCGGTGTCAGGTACGAAGAGCTGTTGACCGCCCGTGTTTGGTTCCACTTCGATGTGCCTGGGGCTCGCATATTCACTTGGGTGGATGTTATGACTTGCATTGGGGAAGGCAGTTTGCATCTGCATATTCTGCACATGTTCACTTGAGAGAACGTTGTGACTTGGAGTTGGGAAGGCAGATTGTATTTGGACATGTTCTCTTGGGAGAACGTTGTGACTTGGAGTGGGGGATGTAGATTGTACTTGCACATGTGCACTTGGGAAAACGTGGTAACTTGTAGTGGGCAATGCAGATTTCACTGGACTAGTAGTGTCTTGGGGCAGGTAGAGAATTGTGCTTTTTTCATCTGGGGATGATCTGGCTGGTTGGTGGATGGATTTGACACTGGCTTGATCATTCACATAGTCTGCTGTGCGCTGAAGTCGTTGTTGGAGAGAAACGGGCATTGCTCTACTTTTCAGCGACTCACGATCTGGTTCCATTAGGCCTGCTTCCATTATTTCCGCCTCAGCTAGAGCAGCATTCATTTCTTTTTCTTGTTGCATAGCTTCTAAGGTGGCCTGGAGACGAGCAGTTTCAACCTTCAACTCTATTTCTCTATCTGCGTAAGCAGCTCTGGTTTGGGCTGCTTGTGCTTTGGCTCTTGCTCTGACGACAGCTATGCTGGCACTGGAGACTGAAGACTTGAGAGATCCGCATGACAATTTAGATGATGTGGAATGATTGTCATCATGCTGTAATGCATTGTCCTGCTGGTTTGAAGCCATGATGATGCGGGATGTAGACGTGAAGACTTAACTTGACTTGTGAGGTTGAGACTGCAGTGGAGGTGTCCTCTGTGCTGGCTGACAGCTTGTTGAGTGGGGAATACTTCCAGGCTCTCCTTTCTTCACAGCCTATCCTGTGGCTGTCTTTTCACTGTACTGGTCTCGCCAGCGATAGGTTACCCAGTGAGTTAAACACTCAGTTCAATAATTCAAGTAGAAGCCAGGACTTGTTTTTGAAGCTTTACTGAACCAAAGTGTGAAACTGAAACAAAGCATAAACAATACAAAATGTTTCAGAATGAATGTAAATACAATGTAGCATACAACCAAGATATAGGTAGTGTATTCACTAACAGATAATTAACCACAAGAGGTAAATATTGCATACAGGTGGTGATTGACAGATGAATACTGTACTGTATGCAACAGTGAAGTAAGGAATAATTCTCAACACAGCATAAAATAACATTCTCTTTTCACAAGCTTACAAACAATGAAGGCAAGTATTAAATAAATGATGAATTGGCATTAGCTAGAAACATTAGCATAGTCCCAGTAGGCCATCATTAGCATCCACAATGGCATGAAAAATAATATGACCTTTTGTGCTAAAGTTCACAAATAACATGCTCTTATCAACAATATAAGCCTCATAAACAATTATACTCACAGACATTGCGTCTTAATAAACATATGAAGAGGATGGAGAAAGATGAAGAATTCACAGATATCACACTGGCAGAAGCACATTTGCAGAGATGCATTTACTTCCTGATCTGACAACAACATCCTTTCTAGAGAGGAAGTGTAACTGGACGATTTTTACATGTAACTGCCAGCAGAGGGCTCCTGCCCCCTGCTGGTAACAAAGAGCAACAAAGAGTCTATTCAGTCCAGAACAGTCTGTGTATGTACTGTATATTGTGTGTGTGTGTGTGTGTGTGTGTGTGTGTGTGTGTGTGTGTGTGTGTGTGTGTGTGTGTGTGTGTGTGTGTGTGTGTGTGTGTGTGTGTGTGTGTGTTGTGTGAGTGCGTACGTGCGTACGTGCGCATATGCGTGCGTGTGGCATGTACCTTAGCTCTAGCCTGCCGGGCAGCCTCGGCCTCTAAAGCCATGCAGCGCTGCAGGCTGAGGGGAAGGCTCACGTCTTTAAGCTCCACCCTCTGCACCTGTAAGCCCCACCCCTTGGACGTGGCATACAGAATCTCCTGTGGAGCAAATGAGAACCAAGGAATTAAGACTTATTTACAACAAAACACATCCCAGTGGTCCTCGCTGACTATAATACACATACAGTATATATGTAATGCAGTGGTTCTCAAACTTTTCAGGCTGTGACCCCCCAAAATAATCATATTTGAAGTTTTGAACTGAGGACCCCCCACCCTGACAAGCCCTTGGAATTGTAGGAGTTGAGGCATTACCTTTAGTTTGACTCGGTTCCACAGATAGGCGTACATATTGTGAAAATAGCTAATTGCGAGGCGTTGTGAGCTTGTACATCACATCGGCTATTTTCACTTGTTTTTGTATTTGACCTTATGGCCAATGTTTGACCATTTATAGTATCATTTATGGTATAGTTTGATGCAGTAATGGTCTTTTAAGTTTGTCACTTTAGAAATGTGCAGATATCCTGTATACACTTATACTATATGTTGGTTTGTTTACTGTTGAGTGAGAAAACTCTCTCGGTTTTAGACTATGGAGACATTATTTATAGAACTGCTGCTCCATCAATTTTAAAGCGCCTTGACACTGTGTACCATTCTGCCCTAAGATGGGTCACTGGTGACACCTATGGTACCCATCACTGTACACTATACGGGAATGCAGGCTTATCCTCTTTAACTGAGAGGCGTGATAAGCACTGGTATCTATTTATTTTTAAAGCCATATCAGGAATGCTCCCCCCTTATATTTGTTCTATGTTGGTTCAGAACCCTATTACATACCAGACCCGCTCGAGTGATCTCCTGACGCTCAAGGTTCCTTTTGTGCAGACTGAGTTAGGCAAGACAGCATTTTCTGTCAGTGCTCCATCTGCCTGGAATGAGCTCCAGAGGTCCTTGAAAATCAAATCACTTCCATCTTTAGGTAGTTTCAGGGAAATGATTTCCAACATTTTTGTTCAGGATTGTAACTGCTTTATTTAATTATCTGATTATGGTATATCTGTTCTAGTTCTTTGACTATTTTAGTTTTTGAGTTCTTTCTGTATTTTGATTCATGTATTTTATTGGTGTATGTGAATGTCTATTCCTGTTGATTACTGTGTTCTGTATCTCGGCTACATTGAAAATGAGGGCCTGCCCCTCAACTGTACTCCGAGCTGAAATAAAGGTTATGATGAAAACACTGTTGCACGAGAAAACACTGTTGCACATTAAACACATCCGCCCCCCCCCCCCCCAAAATCATTCGGGGACCCCCCTCGGGGACAAACAGTTTATGAACCACTGATGTAATGAATTCACATATCACTCACTTCCATTCTCTGTGCGACAGCCTTCCTTCGTGCGAGGATGTCTCCCAGTGAGAACGTGCCCAGCGTGCTCCTTAGGGTGGTCTCTGCCAGGGTGTGTGTGGCCAGGTAGCCGTCAGCCAACCGTGTCACCCAGAGGGCAGGATCTAATACTCGATAGAACATGACGGCATCCACGCTCAGCGGCACTAGATCTGCGGTCAGCACCTATAGGCAGAGGAAATTATCATCATTTTAATAAGTAGGGTTTACTTTAGCAAAAAAACATTAACATTTGCAAAAAGCTTTGCATGCGCTAAAGAATCGGGGAGTTGGCTATCTCTAAACATGAAATAAACTAGGCTAAGAAATGTATGTTTGCTGGGGTTTCATTGACATTGTCTAGCTATTAAGATAGACAATGTCTCATATTATACATTTTTACAGAAACGGAAACGATGTCTGCTTATGACTGGTAATTACTGTTATTGCTGCTAACGTGATGGGAAATAAACTGACACCACTGACAAATGTTGGTAAATAGGTATACATGTCAGACAAACAAGTTTGTGGTCAAAGTGTGTTTTGCTCAGTGGAAGTGGTGGAGCAGCAAGCTGTTGAGCAGACTTTTCTTTTCTATCTAGGTTTGCTTTCTTATCCTATTGACCTCTTGTCGTGAAGTGGTGAAGGAATTTGTTCTCAGATCCACTATCTGGATGACATCCAGCCAGGGGATGACCCAGAACAGACCTGCAGAAATTACAAGAGACCATCCCAGTTGAAACACACGCACGCACGCGCGCGCGCACACACACACACACACACACACACACACACACACACACACACACACACACACACACACACACACACACACACACACACACACACACACATGCACACGCACACAGAAACGGGGCGGAGTGTCCCGTTGCGGTGCGTTGTAGCACGTGAAGTCTGACGCATGTGAAGTGTCAGGTTCTATCTAGGTTTTATTTCAAGTTTGAGAACTACTGATTCAGAAAGCATTTGTAGCATCGGCCTCAGGTCTTAATGGGTTAGAGATCATTTTAGATAACTTTGCCCCACTCAAGGAAGCTCTCCCATGTAACAGTGTATATCCTGTTACCCCACAGCATGTCAAACAGCACTAAATAATTCTGTATCGCACGGGACAATAATGTAGCTTTTTAAGTCAAATGCATGTCCACCATCATTGAGCCCATGTCACACACAGGAGTCCAGAGAGGTGAGAGAGAGAGGAAATGAAACATAACTTATATACCTGGTCCTTTGGCGCGTCCGTTAAGGAGCCGACCCAGGCGGAAAATAACAGCCCTCTCATACTCCTGCACCACCTGTTGAAGAGAGGACCACGGCTTATTAATGAACACAACTGTACGACCAACATTTGTGGATATGGAGAGTGAGACCAAAGTGTGGTTCATGCACATACACAATACACCTGCAAAAACACTCATCACACACACATGTAGAAGAGGAGTATATGAAAAGGGGAGTGCCACTCCCTTGTCCCCCCCCCCCCACTACCCCTGACTATAAAACCAATTAAATAATTTATCATTTATTAAAATAAAGTTATATTTGTTTGAGAGTGGCTGAGCCTGTGGGGGGCATTCATAACAATATCATTTAGATGCATGCCAGGATTGGGCCTCAAAAACAGGGGCATCAACCCCACATTTGTGAAAAGGGTGTCTTTAAAGGGCTTTAGCAATATTATGTTCTCCAGAAAAGGAGTGGGTTTAAGATGTTTCTTTGTGAGAAAAGTGGGACATTATGCATTATATGATGACAATTTTTTAAATATGATGATGATACTGGCAACCGTAAAGGATAATGTGTAACATATGAGTTACTACTAGTCCATGTATGGCTCAGCCATTTTTGGCTCAGGAAAACATTTTTTCTGGCATAGATTTTCTGGCCCTAGAACACTAACATTGAATATTATCACACCATCACTAACGTTGGGTATATTTTACCCAATATAATATATTCCATAAAAAATACTTCTCATCAAAATATATTAAAGTACAACAATACATGGCAAATTGAGGTACTCTTCGTTAATGTTTCAATATAAAATATCACAAAACATTTAAATCGGGGGGCCCTATAAAAAAGCAATACCATAATAAGACCTCATGTAGGCAAAATCTGTGAAAAATGTCAAATAACAAAGAATTCCCCCCAAAAAAAGAAAATGGAGCTGGGAACTTCTTCTTTGGTCCACCCATTCCTGACTGACATGACTGACATGTGGGAGAGCCCACCCAATATCTTTTACTCTCTATCACTAACGTCGGGTGAAAATCACCCAATCACCCAAAAATCACCCAAAAACCAGGGATGGGGACAGGGAGGGAAACAAGCCTACCTTCAATGATGTCACTGAGCAACCTGTAGGTACCTAAGGTACCTAAGGACCCACCCACCTCAGACATCAGCAACATTATGAAAATCACATAACCATAATTGTGTGGGTGAAAATCACCCGACGTTAGTGTTCTAGGGTTAAAAAGAGGAGAGCTTAGCTAATCAAAATATCTGGCCATTTGACAAAAACATTAGGGCTTTTCCCCCAGCACTTGTAAAACATGGACTTCTGTTCTGTGTCCCAGCATAAGCACCAAGGTCTTCTAGTTCTATGGAACAATCATCACTGAAGCCTGAAGCCGATTCTAGAAATGTCTTCTAGATCCCAGTATTCAGAAAAACGTATGTTTCTATATCAGTGGTGCTCAACCTTTTTCATGTCAAGGACCCCCAAAATTATATGTATTTGGCCACGGACCCCCATCTCAAAATATCTAGTTCCAGGGACCCCCAGAAGCAAAGATTTCAGTTCAAAATGTTCTCTTGAAATGAATATATATTCAAAGATATGCACACATTTTTACGATTTTTCAAAAATAGCAGATCTACAAGCTTGTAGCGCGGCACTCAGTGATGACTATGAGCTTGTGTATCTGCTATTTTTGAATAGCCAAAGTGTAAAATAATGCTTTTTAGCTCAAATAAAAAAATGACACAGATGCGTTCCAGGTCTTATTTGTGGGTTAAACTCCACAAATAAAAAAATATGAAACTGTCAAAAACAGCGAGGTTTTCCTCCATCAATAAATCTCACCTTGACACAGTGCCAGACCGTTATGGGGAAGGTAACAATGATGAAGAGGATAGATAACATGGTCATGATGGTCAACAACACGTCTGCTGCACGCTGACTGGGCCCTTCTCTCACATCTATTGGAAACAAAGTGGATTTACAACACGACATTACGGATTCATGGAAAATCACTGAGTCACTTGACAAGAAATAGCCAGTGGTGTAAAGTAACTAAGTACATTTACTCAAGTACAATACTTAAATACAATGTTGAGGTATTTTTTACTTTAGTGTTCAGTACTTTTACTTACTTACTTACCGCACTACTACATCTCAGAGGCAAATATTGTACATTTACTCCACTGCAATTATTTGAAAACTTGAGTTCGGCTACTAGTTACTTTGTCAATTTTGATTATTATTACAAAACATACAGTACCACTTCAGCCTTATGTACATTCTGGCCATTTGAAAATAGCCGATCTACAAGCTCACAGTGACAATTGTGAGCTGGAATGGGACATTCTGCACAATGAGTACTTTTTACTTTTGGTACTTCAAATACATTTTGATACCCAATACTTTTGTACTTTTACTCGAGTACATTTTGAATACGGGACTTCTACTTAACAGAGTATTAACAGAGTATTTCTACATTGCAGTATTGATACTTTTACTTAAGTAAAACATTTGAGTACTTTTTCCACCACTGGAGCCTACCTTTAGCGGCTCCTCCGTCATCAAACTCGTCGACATCACCATGTCGAACTCGATTGCCGCGTGTCATCCTTATTTTCAACTCTATGGTGTCATCCTTATTCATCTTGGGGGTCGATTAAATGTGTTTGTTTACTTTGTTATCAGCATAATTATGACAACACAGCTACTACAGACACTAGTCTGTGGATCCGACTCCAGCTTAGTCTTGGCCTAATTCCATAGCCTAATTCGCACTACTTCCGCGTCACGTTGCTTAGCAACGGCGTCACGTTGCTTAGCAACGGCGTCGCAGTGATGACCACGTGTTGTTGTTTGGTTCTTCTCACAGAATAAGTGGTTGGTGCAGTAGCCTAAGACAATAGGCGGCCTATCCCTGAAAAAAATGATGACTGGATCCCCCCAATAAATATTTTAAGCAATGGAGGAAAAAGTTGCCTACTCCATTTAGTGTAAGTATCAATAGGCTGGCTACTGCATGTAGTGTTTCTAGTAGAAACTGTTGTAACTCTGTTACAAGTAAAAGTAATGGCATCAAAAAATACTTCAAGTAAAAGTACTTATTATGCAGAATGTTGCGTTACACAAGGTATATCATATGTCTAGAAGATATACAAAATATTTTAAAAATAGAGTGAAAGCACTACAGAGTGCAAACATACATCTCGCCACAAGATGGCACTAAATGATTTGAGCGCTGTCACATTCTGATGCCGTCAAAGAGGAAGGTTCAATGGGTTCAAGGCTCAAGCCAAAAGAGAACGTCTTTATGATGATTTAAAAAAAAATACATACGAAAAAACGATTGTGGTGTGGTTTTAGGCTAACAAAAGCTTATAGAAGAAGCCAAACTTTAATCTAAAAACGGATTTGGGCATTGTCAAGAATTTGGGGTAGAACAAGTTCAAATGATTTAGATTTGAGTAAAATCCAATTGGAGTTATTTAACTCCTAAGGGTGCACCGTGCACAAATAGGCCCAGAACCAAATGGACTGGGTAGTTTAAATATGGGCTAATGATCTGCAAAGGATAAATTAACATGAGGTTAATCAGGGAAACTGGGGCAAGTGTTAATTAAAAAAAGAAATATATGTGCTATGGTTATGTTTTCTAGCATTGGTCAGTATGAACTCTTATATTGTATCACCAGGTGAATCTGGGGTAAATGCAGCAATTTTGCACTACTTCAGGTCAGACGAAAAGAACACATTCTTGTGTTATTCACTAGTTTGGGGTGACGCTAACAGTATTATTCTGAATTAATTTGACTCTCTCATTCAGGTTGCTGAGCTTAACCCTACCAGCTATAAAATAAGGGTCCTACCACATCCACTGCTGGGCTGACACTGTCACTAGTCACCAAGCCATACACACAAACGCACACGCACACGCACACGCACACGCACATGCACGCGCACGCGCACGCGCACGCGCACACACACACACACACACACACACACACACACACACACACACACGCTTTCACAGGTGTTTGATTGAGCTGGTTGATCTGAAAGCCATTTGCCATGTCACCCAGCCTTACTGGTTTCTTAGAGTTTCATTGTTACTTAATACATTGTGTCCTGAGTCTGACATAGCAAATTTCTTATCTCATTGCAGAACCACTGTTCGAAGTTCAGTCAGTTGTCTTAAAGCACTGTAAATATGGGTAGAGATTTAGGTTGTGTAGTTACCTTGCCATGCTTTAACTCCCAATACTAGTGAGAAGTATTTGCTCCATATATTCAATGAATATATATCATACAATAGTCTCCACATTGAGTTTGCACAGTACCTGAAACAGGTCTCATAGTCTCCTCTTTTAGCACACAAATGAACACAAAGCGGATTCTGACAATGTATCCACGTTCCAATCCACGATCCACGTTCGCTTGTGTGCTAAAATTGTGACTTTGAGATGTGTTTAACCATAAGTCATTGAGGAGAATACATTTGATAATAAATGTTTTATCAACTGAGAAGACGACAACTTAACTAATATTTGGAGATACATCAGGGCAACACTGGGGTCCCCCAGGGATCTGTTCTTGGCCCCTCCTTTTCTCCCTGTACACTAAATCTCTTGGCTCTGTCATCTCTGCTCACAATCTGTCTTATCACTGTTATGTTATGTTATCAATGTTATCTCTCTCGCAGGTGCTGCCGGCACAGATAACAAAATACAGATGTTGGCCTACAAAGCAGAAACCAAAGGTATGGCACCCCCATACCTTCAAAGCCTGATCCAACCCTAACCTGCTTATGAAATTACATGGGATGTATCAATATAATATATAATGTTTACATAAAAGTTTGATTTACTTGTTTTTAACTTTGGATAAATTCAAAACTGATTCTGGGAAATATTGTACAGCCCTACTGCAGATATTGAAGCATGCAGATGTCACTTTAAATGTATTGTTTACATGTACTACCTCCATACCAGGTGTTTTTATCCCTTTTTACGGGTGCTCAAGAACCGATATTGGTAGCCTATATCCACAGTTCTGTAGCCTTATCATCGACTGCCACTGTTTGCGTCTTTTTGTACTGTACAAATGTGTCAATAAAAATATTCAACTCCATTCAATTTAAATTGGCCGTTGAAGTACAGGTGCTTGAAGTAAACAATATACCAGCAGTTTACCAGTGGCTGTTGGCTTAATTTGAACAAACGGCAGATGGCCACACTGACTGTGTTCAGCTTTTGAAGGATACTCAAAAGCTTCTTGAAACCACTGAAAGCTATTTCAGTCATTATTTCTCTCTGAACCAACCCATATGCACGCGCACGCGCGCGCGCACACACACACACACACACACACACACACACACACACACACACACACACACACACACACACACACACACACACACACACACACACACACACACACACACACACACACACACACACACACACACACACACACACACACACACACACACACACGCTTCCTGTGGAACTTTGGCTGCAGTATGTGAACTCTTTGCTTTTTGTTTTGTTTTTGTTTAGTGCGGGGGACCAGACTGTCTGCCACTCTGCCTGTAGTTTTATGCATACATCCTATCGTGTGCCTTTTTCTTTCTGGCCTTATAGGAGAAGCAAAGACGAAGGAGAGGACAAAATATACACCCAAGACATGCATTAGAAAGAGGATTACACACTTCAACGATGGAGAGAGGGGTCCTTGTGCAAGTTGAAAGTCACGTTCGTGTGTGAGTGTTTGTGTGTTGTGTGCGTGTGCGTTACACTTTACTTGGGTTGTCATGGCAGCGTCTCTGCCACTGTGCTACCATGGTGCCCTCACCAAGCAGGAGAGCGAGGACCTGCTCAGCAAGAAGAATAAAGACGGAGCCTATCTCATCAGAGACAGTGAGACCATCCAGGGAGCCATGTGTCTGTGTGTCTAGTGAGTATACGTTACACCCCTGATCTCTTTTAACTACTTGGCCTTCCGTGTTGTAATTTTTTTTTGAAGGCACAAAGGCCAAATGCCAGGGCATTCTTAAGTGCACGGATATAATTAATTTAATGTATACATTTTTCAATACATAGTATAACTATCAGTGAAATAAGTAAATGAATAAGCAGTTTATTTCATAAAATAATGTATTGGTATTTACCAATTACCAATCACTGGACTCATTTGAAGATTGGGATGTTGAGGGGGGGAGTTAAGAATTCAGAATCTTAAGAAAAGACACTGGTGTTTAAAAACCTCATCGACAGGAAAGAGGCAGAGAAGAAAACCGTGAAAACAGCTGGGGCAGTGTGGGTGGGGCATCAAGGCAACTGTGGCCTCAGAGGTCAGAGCTTATCATCTCTGTCCGGTGGAAACCTCATATGTCCACAATGTCAGGATTCAAATTCAAAAACGGCAAAAGTAGTAGATCTACAAGCTCAAAACGCGCCGCTTCGTGCCGCGTTTCGAGCTTGTGGATCTGCTACTTTTGATGCTTTTGTGTGACCCTGTAGTATGATCGAGTAAGACGTTAAATTACGAAACAATCCCTTTTGTAAAAATGACAATGCCTGTTTAATACAGTACTTTTCTGGAAGGACTCACAAAATGTGCAATATATAAACAACTAAAATGTCTGTGACTATGATTTGCATTAAAATGATCATTAACTGAACTCTAACCTCCAGTCCTTGACTGACTCTTCTGCACACTTTGTTTCCCAATGTATGTATCGCTGTCTGCAGCAAAAAGAAGGTGGTGTATACTTACAGAATTCTCCTGACACGTTCTGGAAGCTACACTGTTCAGGTACACTTAAAAGGATACTTTTTTTGAGGATACTTAAAACCCACTGAAAGCTATTTCAGTCATTATTTATTTCTGAGCCAATGCACACACACACACACACACACACACACACACACACACACACACACACACACACACGCACGCACGCACGCACGCACGCACGCACGCACGCACACACACACACACACACACACACACACACACACACACACACACACACACACACACACACACACACACACACACACACACACACACACACACACACACACACACACACACTTGCAAGAATGCATAATGCGCGTGCGCCAACACTGAAGGGCATGAATGTTGTCATAGTATTTGTTAAAAACACATGTGTAAAATCAGTATGCTAATGATGCCATGGGCCAGTAGGTTGACAGCTGTTCACCATATTGGACCTTACACTGTATGCATGCCAACACTAATCCCAAGATACTTGAGAGTTGTAGCACTGCCGTGAATATAACAGTAGGCCAACACACTTTTTCATGCAATTTATTTTATTCTGTGTTTTTATTTTTTTGTAGACAGCAGCAGGTGTGGAGGAGAAATTCTTCAAAGCCTTGGACGATCTGATCCACCACTTCAAGAGAAAGGACCAGGGCCTGGCCATTCATCTGCGCCATTCTATCAAGAGAAAGACTGCACTGCTGATCCGCCCACCCAAAATAGAAGCGCCCCCACCCACAATAGAAGAGCCCCCGCCCAAAATAGAAGAGTCCCCACGCAGATCAGTTGAGGAAGATGTAGAAAGGCTACGGGAGCAGCTCGTACAATTTCAGCATCCGATTGAAGATGAGGATGGAGTATATGCAAGTATGTTACTTAGTGCCCATATGGCACGACATTCCTTTTATTGTCTCTGCCAGGCTGGATGGCCCGGACGCCGGATGGCTGGAGATTATGTTTTTGTCCTTGTCCATGTGTGTGTGCGTGTGTGCGCGCGTGCGTGTGTGTGCATTCCACCTTTAGCATGTGGTCATTTCAGTTATCATTTTAGTTATGCTGTAGATTTATCTGTTTCTCACAGTCAGTGGTGTATAAGAAAACTAAGAGCCCATGCTCTGTCTCTCTGCCTCATAGATGTTCCTGATTCAGACGATTATGTTGAAGTTCTTGCCCCCTGACCCATCACTGAAATGTGATTCATCAGCTGGTGTGGGTGATGTGGTATTGTGTTAATGTGGACTCACCAATGATGAGGAATGTCAGACAAAGTTTCCAAAGAGAACTGTCTGTGAATGCAGCATCAACGTGCCTTGGAAAAGGCTTCACAATTATGTTCTTTTTGTCTTAAAATCTGTTGACAATACCGTAAGTGGGTTGAATTACTGCTGCTGCAGTTCTGTCGAAGTGTTGCATGTCATGTGTCTGGTGTTGACGTGCTGATTGCAAATGACACAAGATTCCATTTCATGACATATACTGTAGTAGTACCCCTTACACCCCCAAGTCTTCAGCTTCCAGTTCAGTTCAGGTCTTTTGCAGCTAGCTCGCTGATACAAAACTCAGACTTTAATACTGTTATACTGACAGTTGGGTTTATTGTGCTTTTTGTGGTCTGACTTTTTCTCAGACCACAGCTCCTCCATTGTTCATCATATCTGCGCTGGTCGCAAACACAGGAAATCTGACAACCTGAGGCTGTACATTGCTGTACGGTATATAGGACCTACCGTATGGGTCATGGCAGAATTGTGGGTACATTTTGCGTCTCCAAGATAAACCTTTTTATTTTTTTTAAATGGAAAATCTGTATTGAGTGGGTTTTAATAATAAAACTAATTAGATTCAATAGTAATTATGCTTCATGTATATTTTAAGAAAAATGTATTCATACATTCAACTTGAATTAAAATGAAATAATCAAGTCTTATGTTCAATTTCTTTATGCTTACTCACTCTTACAAAATGTCAGGTGGAAACCTCATTATGTCCGAAACTGTTGGGCAAGTAGGGCGTTAATTTACAAAAGAAAACACAGAAAGTTAGAATATGGAGATAACAGGTTTCTGACAGACAGCAGCGATATATTATTTTAGTGACAAAATATAGACGTTTCCAGTTTCTGGTCAGTTCTAGTATATATATGTGCTAAAAAAGGCACACAAAAAGGCAGTTATGCACTTATGATGTGGACCGCTTTTTATCAGCTGTCAAACCACGACACCGATTATATTTGTATGTATTTTTTATTCCATACCCTGAAGAAGACATATTGTGTTGAAACGTTGGTGTCTTTCTAAATCAAATTTTAAAAAGATATTGCATCGTGGCTAGAGCTGTGCGACAAACTCTCTTTTTAAACAGATGTATTTTTTATTGTCTTAATTTTATTACATTAATGGTCTCTACACCTCCCCCATGTGATACACGCACGCACACACACGCATGCACTGCTACCACAGACACAGTACTTATAGAGGCATAGAAGCTTTATGCCTCAGTCTGAGAACATCATTTTAGTCATTAGACCACAGGAATTATCACAGGTTTGATAGCACCACCTACTCTGTCTAAATCACTCTGGGACCCAGAGCGATTTAGACCATCAGAGTCTGGGTGCACAAACAACACGTGAACAAATGTGGTTTTCACATCCCCCTCACCAAACACAGAAGCAACACGACAAGTAAAGACAACACACACACACACACACACACACACACACACACACACACACACACACACACACACACACACACACACACACACACACACACACACACACACACACACACACACACACACACACACACACACACACACACACACACACACACACACACACACACACACACACACACACACACACACACCCCGCATATTTACACCAAAAAAGGACCACAATGGAAATAAGCCTTCAGGCTTTTTGCTGACTTATCCTTTTGACGTGCTGTATGTGTGCATCTGTATGTTGTTGCATAATATGCAACAACCACTTTAATAGATACATGCCTAACCCTTTATAATAATAGTAAACATAATTTATCTACAACAACAAGGAGAATATAATTTTTTCTTTAAAACAAGGAATAAACAAGAATCAGAGAGTAGCTTCAAATAGTATCAAAACAGGTTGTATCTTGATTCTAGCACTTAGCCTACTTGAAGGTGCTGTGTGCAAGGTTCTTACTCGTAAGTTACAAACATCTATATGTCAGTAGCCTACAGTTATAATAATAATATTAATAATAACTATTTAAATAGCACTTTTCTAAGTTACAAAGTGCTGCACAAAATCCCAAAGATTAAAATGACAAAAGGGAACATAAAAAGGGAACACAAAAATATAAGAGTGCTTCAAAAAAAGATTCAAAAAGCGATTTAAAAGATGAGAGCCAGTGGTAGCTCTTTAAAAGGCTTGCAAGACCTTAGAGCATTTATTTCTCAAACCTTTTTGTGCCAAGGACTCCCAAATTGATATGTATATGGCTGTGACCCCATCTGTGCCAAGGACCCCCCAGAAGCAAAGATTTTAGTTAAAATGTTTGCACACATTTTCAAGATAAAAAAAAATACAAAATACAAAAATACAATCTACAAGCTCATTAAAAAAAACATACTGGCGCTATGAGCTTGTATATCTCCTTTTTTTATAGCCACTGTATAAAATATGGTTAAAGTGGTTAAAGGTATAGTAGGCAACATTAAGCCTATATTTGAAAAATACCTCTATATATATATTTTGCATTTTTTCCCCTCTATCAGCCACTATATAATGATGCTGGGGTGTTTTCCTGCATTAAAAAACACTCCTCTTTCTGAAATCCGTATTTTCCCTACTATTTAGGTTACACATCCGGGTATCCGGTGCGTAAATTCACGCACGCATGTGCGCATCCGTGCGCGTCCGTGTCCGTGTGAACTTTTTACTTTCGGTTTTAAAATGCTCTCAAACTTCTTTTTTTAGGCACATAATTTACTTTTCAAAAAGCGTTTGGATAGAATTTAGTTGTTTAACTTCATATATGTGGTCAATTTGTCATGAAAGAGCCTATTTAAAAATAAAAATTTAGAGAACCGGCAGGGGCGGGCAGTTCCGCGAATTGTATCCGAAAAAAGTAACCTATATTCGGCATGGCCCGTTTAGAAGTCTGCTTACTCTATGGAAGTCCTCCGTGCGTCACCCCCTGGTGGTCGGGGAAACGAACTGCTGGATTTTTTCCCTTTGTTTATCTCTGAATCGCCAACAATCCCTTTAAAATGATGTGTGATTGTGTGATAAAAAAATAAAATAAAAAAAATAAGCAGAACGTAGCAATCAGTCTGGATTCCAGGCTACCATTGACAAAAAAAAAGCAAAAAAATATTTGTCACATGGGGTGACTAATCAATAGGAAAAAATATTTTTTTTTGGGTGAACTGTCCCTTTAATCGGTTCAGGAATATAAAAGAAGACATATCACAGGTTGTTTTCCAATCAATTGTTTTTCGATTAGTTTTTTTTAATGCACACTGTATAATTTTATTGAGGCATCTAAACAGTGACATGTATCGTTTCTTTCTGGCTCTGCAGTATCAGACGATCAGTGCAAATACTAAAAATACTACTCAAATACTTTGGCACGTTCAGAAACTAACTTTGTGCTCTTTGATAGCTCAATAAACTTATACAGTGTACTGTGTGTACACATCGAAAAGCAACACAGCAGAAAACAATGATACGTGTCTTCTTTTATTTTCCTGGGCCGAGTATTTCACAAAGGTCACACTCGTCTAAGTCAAGAGCTGGTCCGCCATGGTTCTCACGGTTTGGCTCCCTGTCGACGAAAATGACGTAGGTGATTAGACCTTCCTTTTATATACCTTGGTTCACGTTGCACCCCCCTGCTCTGGGACATGATGGACCGTTCCTACTTCCGTCACGTTCGAAATAAAACCGGGAGGAAGTGGCTGCTGTTTGTTTTCACTTCATTCATCATCATCACTATCAACAACGTCTCTCATACTGTTACTGTTTAAAGACTGTGGACGAAGGAAAGTATAACGTAAGGTTGCACGTCTGAGGAATATAAAATGATGTTATTTGACTGAAGTAACGGTTTATACATCACCAAGCGTCTGTCTCTGTCAGGACAATAAGACAGCAGCTAACGCTAGTAGCCACACAGGCAACGTTAGCTTTTGACAGGAGGAACAACACCAGCAGCAAACTGTCAACAGAGGTAGAAATAGTACTCACTGTAAGTAAAAGTATCAATACTGCAATGTAGAAATACTCTGTTACAAGTAAAACGTCTGGAATACAAAAATTACTTGAGTAAAAGTACCAAAGTATTGCTTATCAAAATGTACTTTCTAAGTACCAAAGGTAGAAAATACTCATTATGCAGAATGTCGCATTTCACACGTTTTCAAATGTATAAAATGTATAAAGATCATTTGAAAATAGCATATCTACAATCTCACAACCTGTCGCAAAGCGACACTATTTTCAAATTGCCAAAGTATATAAGGAGAACTCCTAATTCTAACGCTTTGGACCAGAGCTAGGAACGTTTGTACATTTAGTTAGAGCACCATTTTGACCCTTTCTGTTTTGTTATAGCGGGCGTTTCAAAAGAAGAGAAAACACTCACCCATCCATTTTTGTTTGGTTTTGTTAGATCGGCTGTTCTTAACAGGGGGGGATCATGGACGTAACGACTTGTTTAAAGTCCCTGGTGCTGGCCATCCGGCAGTACAGGGATAACAAGTCATCACAAAGTACCAGCCAACTTCAGAAACAAGTGGAGGTGAGTCTCCCTGTCTTCCTGAGAAAATGTCCTATTTTGTAGTATTTTCTTAGGCCAGTGATGGACGAAGTACTAAAATGTTTTACTTAAGTAAAAGTATCAGTACCCTATCGTAGAAATAGTCTGTTACAAGTTCGGTATTAAAAATGTACTTGAGTCAAAGTACAAAAGTATTGGCATCAAAATGTAAAAGTAAAAGTACTCATTTTGCAGAAGGTCTCATTTAGCAAGTTTTCAAATGTATAAAATGCATAAAGATCCTTTGAAAATAGCAGATCTACAAGCCTTTGCGACACGTTGTGAGCTGGTAGATCGGCTATTTTCAAATTGCCAAAGTATATGTAGGCCTATAGGTCTGAAGTGGTTTTGCAATAATTATCAAAATCTACAAAGTAACTAATGTTTTCAAATAATTGTAGTGGAGTAAAAGTACAATATTTGCCTCTGACATGTAGCGGAGTAGAAGTAAAATTATTAACAATGGGAAGTACTCCAGTAAAGTAATAGCCTGGTAAACCCTCCCTCCGGAAATCTCATTTCTATTTGATTCCAGGAATCAAATAGAAATGAGATTTCCGGAGGGAGGGTTTACCAGGCTAGTAAAGTAAAAGAATACCTCAGAAATAATTGAACTTAAGTACAGTACTTAAGTAAATGTCCTGTTCATAATCACTAATGGGTGGCCTATGGTAATTGTGTGTGTGTGTGTGTGTGTGTGTGTTCATTTGCAGGAGTTATCAGAGCTGAAATGTACGCGCCTGCTGTCATCGGGCCAGGTGCTGCCCAGTGATTGTGTGAGTGGCTTGGTGGAGGTGGCGGGGGACCCAAACTGCAGTCCAGCCCTCACAGGCACCATCATCTCCCTGTTGGGACAACTAGGTACTGTTTACATACTTAAACTTGGACTGTCTGCTATACCTCATCTAGTTCTCCGATTAACTTGTGGTGTTCTCAGGGTGGGATTGATTGATTGATTGATTGATTGATTGAATACTTTATGAACAGTTTGCAAAAAGTACAGCGGTACAGTTATACAATAATGCTAAAAGGATAACACAAAAAGCCCGGGGGACTTGTTTCCATTGTGGTCCTATGTATTCAATTCATATTGTTTTTGTGTACATGAATGCCCTACTTCATCATACAAGAGTGTCACACACAAGTTGTGAAAATAGCCGATCTACAAGCTCACAACGCACCGCAATGCGAGGCGTTGTGAGCTTGTAGAGCTTGTGTGAGCTTGTAGCAAAAAATTATAATAATAAAAAAGGGAATGGTTTTGGACATACACGGTTTCCACCCGCAACGATATGTATGAATACAAAGGAAGATGGGTTTTCTGACGCTTCTGATGCAGCTGGTAGAGTAGACCAGTGGTTATCAACCTGTGGGTCCCCCACATGATTTTTGGGGGGTCCCCAGATGACAGTGAAGTGACAATTTAAGGACTTTTAACACCTTTTAAAAACCAAAAAAGAGACCAATTAACTATACTATAAAAATGTTTAAAAACATTGGTGAAATTGTCAAATAATATAATAGTACATTTTTCACTATTTATCTGTGGAACCGAGTCGAACAAAATGTAATCCCTCACTTCTACATTCCAAGTGCTTATCAGGGTGGGGGGTGGGGGTCCCGAGTTCAAATATAATTATTTTGGGGGGGGGGGGAGTAGACAAGCTGACCAGTCGACAATTCTTGGCTTGTGTGTGTGTGAGTTTGGTGCTAGTTGTTTGTCGTTTCCCTCAGCCTGTGATGATGAGAGCAGAGTGATGCTCCACAGCAGCTACAACCTAACCAGCAGTCTGTCCTCCATCATTCACTGGCACAGCGCCACACCTACACAACCGCTGGTACTGCAAGTAAGTGTCATGACTCCTGAGTTTTTTTTTCTTTCAATTTCCCTCTTTTAAATGGCTTATTTATCCAAGTAAAGTGACTGAACATTTTGTGCTTGGAGCCTGGTAAAACCATAATCTTGTGTATGGCTGAGAGACCTGAAAATTGTGTCATTTGCTCTCTGTGCTGCCAATGTAGACATTACACACGTCTACTACTGATGTATAATAATTTTGCGGTTTATGTATGTATCAGTGTTTGCAGTTGCTGCAGAAACTGACTTACAACACACGGATATTCCACTCGACTAACTACATCCATGAGCTAATAGCTTTTCTGATGTCAAACATGTAAGTGACAATATATTGTCCTAATACAATATATTGATGACAAGATGAGATTAAAACGTCATTGATTGCCGAGTGGATGTCGGCCTGTACTGCTTGTTACTCACATGATTGCTTTATGTTTCTCACCACAGTCAATCCTGTAATGAGGACATAATTTTGCCGTGCCTGGGACTCATGGCCAACCTGTGCCGCTACAACTCCTCAGTACAGAATCAGATCAAGTCCCTGGTGAGTCTGTTCCACCTAATATATGATGCAACTTTGCCAAGACAATTTTGAACACATTAGTGTGTGTGTGTTAGGATATGACGGATGGATGGATGATGTTATTTTGTCATTGAACACAAGTGTACAACAAAAGAATCTTGATGGCTCCAATGCAAAAAGAGCGATATAATGCATACTGTAGGTGTTAGTAGCAGCATAGGAACTAATAGATAAACAATAAACACTAACCTCCTTGTCTAGAGGCCAAGTGGCCGGTGCATTTCCTAAATTAATCTGCCACTTTCTATTTGATCAGCTATTTGTATTTGTAGAATGGATCCTCTCCCTGATACATTGTTTGTTGTGAAATCACTGGTAGGAGAACGGTCAGCCATAGCAACCATTTACCTGCCCTTCGCTAGTCTCACATAGTAGCCAGACTTTCAGAGATCTCTGTCTGGTGTCATTGTAATTTGGAGATTTAATAAAATCCCTGCATTGCAGAACCAATTAGAAGGACTGAGTGTGGTCCTTCCTAATCTGAGCAGAGGCTTTCACACTGTGTGGTAAAGGCGGTAATGGCGTGTCCTAAAAAAGAAACAGTGGGCGTAGCTTTGACACTGGTTCCTTCATCATCCGTCCAAGCCCATACAATGAATTTAATGTATCCAGACAATTTGGAGGGCGGAGATATCCGGACGTCTGACTAGTGCTTCACTGTCGGTGGTCAGGATTAATTTCTCATCTTGGTGTTTGTGTGTGTATTCGTGCATTCTACAGGACAATGTGAAGCAGTTCTACCGTACTCTGCTCAACTTCCTCGATCACAACAGTCTGACCGTGGTGGTGTTCACCCTGAATATACTGGCCAGCCTCACTCTAAATGAAAAGGTTGGAGAAAAGGTAGGTGCAGCACACGCACGACATCTGATTTCTCATTATTGTTTAGAATGGGCACCATATTAGTCTCTAATGCCGCTTTTCGATATGTAGTATCATCCTGCCTCGTTTTGGCGTATCTTGACTAATCAAAGTCGGCCATCCCACCCATGACCCAAAATTGCATTAGAAAACAAAATACCAGACGCTAGAGGACTAACCTCTACCTAGCCCCACTTATCATTGCCTTTCCAGTTTCCACTGAAGCTTATACCCGCTTTTTAGTACCACCATCGCTAACTATTTCCATTCTAAGCTATACAGCCTATAAAAAACTGTTTTTGGTAACATTAAGGCAAGAAATAGGCTATGCACTTGCTAGCCATTCATTTCTCATTCATAACATCTAGTTTAAACATTTTGTAATAGTTGAATGCCCTTTGCTATGGATCTGATAATGGCACAAACACAAAGACTGAGAATTAAATAATTGCACGATTTTTCCCATTTTTATAGATAAACACAGTGACATTTATATTCACAACATTAACGTCAGGATGAACCTGGCCAAAATAATAACAAATACCCAAACTAGCCATTTGAGGAAACAGGCTATCTGGACTGCTACAAAACAAAAACACGAAAGGAATTCACTAAACCTAGACCCATAAACTAGACAAAAACAATTGTAGTCTAAAACTGCAATGTGCTATATTATTTATGTGTGCAATGGATTAAAATATACAAAAAGAAAGGTTCCATTAGGTTCTATTTTGTACACTCAGAGCAAACAAACACTCGGTCACAAACATGGTGCAGTCTAACTGTGCTACCACTGGTGAAGATGGCTTTCAGCTTCCATTTTTGGGTGCTAAAACTCTGGGATTGCTAGCTAGTACAGTAGGTTGATATATTGGTTTACAACATTGTAGTAAAGTATATTAAATGTGTTTGGATTTTAGCTATTTGATGCAAAGAACATCCACCAGACTTTCCAGCTTGTCTTCAACATCATCGTCAACGGCGATGGCACACTGACACGGAACTACGCAGTTGACCTCTTGGTTGACCTACTAAAGAATCCCAAGATGGCCGACTATCTCACCAGGTACACAGACACACACAGATATGTATTGTCTTTATCGTTATGCCTCTGTCAGAACAGAATATGATGTTAGTCAACAGAACATCCTATTGATGAAAGATCACAGCTTTCATCGCAAGTCACATCATATCCTGTTGAAGTGTATATCGTTGCTGTCGGGCAGAAACCTCTTATCTCCATATTCTAACTTTTCGTGTTTTTTCGTAAATTAACGCCCTACTTGATCGTACTACATGATCAGAAAACTATCAAAAGTAGCAGATCCGCAAGCGCGTATAGCTTGTAGTTCTGCTACTTTTGTTATTTTTTTAATTTCAATCCTGAAAAGTAACAGTTTTGGACAGAGACGATATAAGTAAGTTACTGAAGCACTACCTACCTACTCGGCGTAAGTCACTCTGGTTGCATAAACAACAAATGAACATTTCTGTCTCTATAGGTATGAACATTTCCCTGCATGCGTGTCTCAAGTTTTGGGCCTGCTCCATGGAAAAGACCCAGACTCTGCAGCCAAGGTGAGAGGCAAGACGAACCATCACAAATCGACACACTAGTACAATTAATCAATCAATCATAATTTAGGCCCTTTAATTCAGATAATATATATATATGTATATCAGGGTCCCCACGGTCATGAAATTCCTGGAAATATTTTGAAATAAAAATAAAAAAAATCCAGTACTGGAAAAGGTTTGGAATTGATCAAAGGTCCTGGAATTTATCAAGGGTCCTGGAAAAATATTTGGCTATGCATTGTTTTTGGCTATTGATTTTTTTTAATACAAAACATTTTCATAAACATGTATAACATTATACAAAATATGTAACATAAGTAGTTTTTCGCCGAACGGGCTGTGTAACACCCCATCCGCACTGCCAGCGATGCGACGTGACGCGAAGCGAGCGGGCGATGAAATCTCATTAAAATACATGTTTTTGAATGAGACCGTCCTGACCTACCGTGAGCGACAACGAACCGTGCAACGACGTCGTCCACCCCTCCTATTTTCGCTCGCAGGGTCACTATGCCCTAATTTTGCACGAAATGTTGAATGAAATTGTACTATTTTATATTCTATGCTTTATTTTTGCTACACTGCCTATCTTTGGGCATTGTACATAAGAGTAAGAGACACATTATTGCGCTGAATGATTGTTTTATAGGCCTGGAAATTGGGCTAAATATTCTGGAAAAGTTTTGGAAAAGTTTTGGAAATTCATTGCTAAAAATGTGTGGGGACCCTGGTATATGTATATGTATATATATGTATGATTGATTGGTGTTGTCTCTAGGTGTTGGAGCTGCTCTTGGCTGTATGCAGTGTGTCAGGGCTCCGCTCTCTTCTATGTGACGTGATGTTCAAACCGGTGGGGCCTAAACTCAGAGCTGCTAGTCGGAGACAGGGGGTGGGCGTCGACTGTGGACAGAAGGCGGAGCCTGGGCTAGCTCTAGTCCAGTTGCTGAGCTCACCTGCGGAAGGAATGGAGAGCTGCTTTTCCCAAGCCCTGCAGCTGTTGAATGAGCTACTGGAGGTATGACAAGGACCTATAGAACATTATAGTTTGTATTGAGTGCGTGTTGTTTTTTGTTCTGTAAAGCATTGGTTCTCAAAGTGGGGTACTGGGACCCCCAGAGGTCCTTTGGGGATTCCATGGGGTCCCGAGCAAAAGTAGTTAATGTAGCATCAAAATCATGTTGAACCACTTTATCCATAATTTCTACATTTGCTATTAAAAAATAGTAGATCTACAAGCTTACAGCGTGACACTTCGTGCCGCGCTGCGAGATTGTATATCTGCTATTTTTGATGTTTGGAAATGTTTGGAAACGTTTGAATTATTATTATTATTATTTTTTTTACATAAATCTTATGCTCTCTGGCACAAAACATTTTCATATAGAGATCTGATCAATTTGGGGGTCCTTGGCATGAAAACGTTGTGAAGCACAAAGTCAAAAACCTGTTTGATAAAATCACACACCCATTGATGTCCCACCTCAGTGTTGCCCCTCCAAAATGTCCGTTGGTGGAATGGAAAGACGACACCATGCTAAAACTCCCCTAAATCCCCTATAAGTCATCCGGTTAGAGAGAGCGTCTTATGACTGAAAGGTCAGAGAGGTTCCGACCCCACAACAGCTGTGTCCTATCACAATGTCCTCCAGTAAAATATGGAATCCCTGCCTGCTAACTCATTGTATGTCACTCTGAGAACATCAACTACACCAGTGTCTAGTTGATGTTAATATCCCTTTATTTATTATTCCAAGATTTCCCCACAAAATTCACACATTTTCATGAATTCAAGACAAATTCAAACATTTTTTAAAAATAATTCATAGGTAAATTTAAAAAAATCAAAGAAAGTTTAAGAAGTTGTGAAAATCTGCCGACATACTGTACTATATTGACTATTTTCACTAATTTGGGCGCCGGGGAGGTCCTCTCAATTGAACAATGTAATGCAGTTATTCTATTTTTTTTTTTATTCCCTCAATTCAGTCTCACTCTCTCCCCCCCTCTCTAGGAAGCACTTGAAGCAGAGAGTGTGCCAGGCTGTTTGTTAAGCTTCGTGGAGATGCTGCTGCCTGTGGTGTTGGGTCTATTGAAGGGCGTTGATGCCTCACAGGGAGACAGTCAGCTGAGGAAGCGCTGCGTACTCTTCTCACACGTTGACGACCTGCTGCTGGATATCCTTCACATCTTGTCCACTCGCCTTTTTTCCACTCCACTGTGGGACTCTTGTGTGTTTGTAGCTGTCCACTTTCAGTGTGTCTGTGCGTACATGTCGTGTGACCATGCATCTGATCTGTCTGTGTTTCCTTAACTGCTCCACTCCTGTGTGACGAGGACTCCACCAGGTGTCTGGTTGCGCGCCAGTTGACCGCTCAGCTCTGCCTCTCATTGGTTGAATCGCTGCTCTCGTGCAGCCAAAACAGCAGCCCCCTCACCTGTCCCCCTCCTGGCTCAGGCGATGACCTCAGGTGATGTTCTTCTCACAGCTGGGTTTTTGGATTAATTTCATGTAGATTCAATGCGCACTAGCTAGTGCAACTGTCTTTGTGACAGTTTCAAAATCATTTTAATCATGTCATCCAGATAGTGGATCTGAGTCGAATTCCTTCACCACTTCACGACAAGAGGTCAATAGGGTGACAAGAAAGCAAACGAAGATATATAAAGAAAAGTCTACTTAACAGCTTGCTGCTCCACCATTTCCACTGAGCAAAACACACTTTGAACACAAACTTCTTCACGACGAGGTCAATAGGATGACAAGAAAGCAAAACATATCAAAGAAAAATCTGCTTAACAGCTTCCTGCTCCACCACTTCCACTGAGCAAAACACACTTTGACCACAAACTTGGTCTTTGGCAGATCCGGACATACGTATATGTATACTCATAGCCACTATTTACTGACAGCCAATATTTGTCAGTGGCGTCAGTTTATTTCCCATCACGTTAGCAGCAGTGCCAGTAATTAGTCATAAGCAGACATGGTTCCCATTTCTGTAAAAATGTATATCAGTGACATCTTAATACCTAGACAATGTCAAGGAAACCCCAGAAAACATTAATTTCTTAGCCTAGTTTATTTCATGTTTAGGTATAGCTAAACCCCGATTCTTTAGGGCAGTGGTTCTCAAAGTGGGGTCCGGGGACCCCCAGTGGGGTTCCAGGGGGTCCCTGGAAAAATTGGTTAATACAGCGTCATAATCATTTTAACCTCGCTTGGATGGCACAGTGGTAAAGTCCATGCCCACCACCACGGAGGTTGTGGGTGCGACTCTGTACGAACACAATTGGCCCGTGTTCGGGGTTGGGAACCCGGGTGCGGAGGGTGACATTTGTCACTGCATGTATTACTACAGGCATGTATTCCTATTCCACCTATCAGCAGTGAGTGTTGGGCGGGAGAGGTAGGACAAAGGCCCTACGTCCTCCCGGTGGGGGCTACTCACTGGCAGGTGAGTAGTAGGATACAACAGCAGTGACAACAGTGTGGGGAGGAATCAATTGGCATAACGACTAAATTGGGCAGAAAAAGGGGTAAAAAGCAACAAAGAAAAATGACATACTGTACAGTAGTATGTTAGTATTTGGTCTTATGATGATAATTAGTGTTGTGTGCATATTTGCTACCTCAATGGTCGGTGACTAAACAGTACCACTCTTCTTTTGGTTAATTTGGATAATTAGAGGTTGCCACCGCGAATCATCTGTTTCCATATGTTCCTGTCCTCTGCATCGTCCTCTGTCACTCCAGCCACCTTCATGTCCTCTCTCACTGCATCCATAAACCTCCCCTATGGCCTTCCTCTTCCTCCGTTGCCTGGCAGCTCCATCTTCAGCATCCTTCTCCCACTATACTACCACTACTAAAATGCTATTGAGATGCCAATAGAAGTGTGGCAACTCACAAGATGATCTGTGATGCGTTTCAGCCAGGTGTGTGCCGAGGCTATCCTGAAGACTCTGGAGCTGATGAGCAAACTGAGACAGCAGGTGAAAGACATGGAGACT
The DNA here is from genome assembly GCF_963280865.1 of Gymnoscopelus braueri. Taxonomy (NCBI): domain Eukaryota; kingdom Metazoa; phylum Chordata; class Actinopteri; order Myctophiformes; family Myctophidae; genus Gymnoscopelus; species Gymnoscopelus braueri. Next base: position 30,250,190 of record NC_137623.1, read on the forward strand.
AGCTTCTTCAAGATCCTGCAGGTAGGTTTACAGTCTCTCTTTAACTGTTCCTCACCTTTATTTAATGTGATATTTTACCAAGGCATGAAACCTACTGATTTTGGTGGCCCAATGGCCTTTCCTCTAGCACCACTGCAGATTGACACTTGACAACTTAAAAACATATCTAGAACTGCTACCTTGGGTCTTAGAGGCCAGTAGCAGAACCTCTTAGTCTCGTTCTCCCATTCTTAGGTTAGCAAAGGGTAATTTATTCATATCCCATCCCATCCTCTCTTCTCTCTCTCTGTCTGTCTGTCTGTCTGTCTGTCCCTCTCTGTCTCTCTCTGTCTCTCTTAACAGGACCAAAGGATGGTGACCCCTTTCTCTCTGGTCCTGACATCCAATCACAGAGAGCGAGTACAATGCGGCCTTTCCTTATTGTTTGAAGCCACGCCTTTGCCAGATTTCCCCTTGCTGGTGTGAGTGAGACATTACACATGCCCAGCGCATACGCTCGTCATACACAGTGCCATTATTATTATAAAAATTTGGCACGCATGTTACCTCTGCATTCATCCAATAGCCACAAGTGTTTCTGTTAAAGTCTAGGGGAAAGCATGGCTGCCAACAATGCCTATCGCCAGAGGGATGCTGAGGTGTCCATGAAGCGTGTCGCTGTGCAGGAAGTCTCACCCCCCTGGACAAGTATCAGCCTGTCGGATTCACCCAAGAATTCCAACAAAACTGTCAACAGCCTCATTGAGAGAATCCAGAATGGCATGGAGGTGTGTTGGACGATTATGTGTATTTTGGATCTCCGATGCAGGTGTATACAAGTAGGCCTGCCTGGAAATATGTGGGAATGAAATACAAATTAAGGAAAAGTAATTCTGAGGCACTAGGTTCGTGCAGTGTTTAAGTGCCTGCCCACCACCACGGAGGTTGTGGGTTCAAATCCACCGAGGTGCATCTGGCTTTGTGGAGCATCTATACGAACACAATTGGCCTGTGTTCGGGAAAGGGAAGAGGGCATGTACTCCTATGGGAGAACATGCACAACAGAAAACAAGAGAAAGAACATGTATATTGCAAAATGATCTGTGTTAATTTAAAGGAGAATTTTGGACTAAAGTTTTCTTACCTTTTCTATGACGTTATGATATCTTAGGATGAATGGTACAGTAGAAAATTTTCATAACTCCACCCCTGAGCCGCCACAGCTTTTTTTTATTATTTTTTTGGTGAGATCTGACGTTCATAGTGACAGAACACGATGCAACCAAAAAAAAAACAAAAAAAAAAACAGAAGTCTCGCTAGACGAGATTGAAATCTCGAGATTTCAATCTCGTCTAGCGAGACTTCTGTTTTTTTTTCTTCTTTTTTTTTTGGGACAGTGTTTTGTCACTATGATCGTCAGATCTCAAAAAAAAAAAAAAAAAAAAAAGCTATTAAAATATGTGATCTAACCTAAGGCCTATCCGCGCACCTTTTAAGCTGTGGCGGCTCAGGGGTGGAGTTATGAAAATGTTCTACTGTACCATTCATCCTAAGATATCATAACGTCATAGAAAAGGTAAGAGAACTTTAGTCCAAAATTCTCCTTTAACTCGGAGTGTAAAATCGCCCTTTAAGGAATGATGATATTTTGGAATCGTGAGGGTTTACATCTGTGTTGGTCCTTGGAAGTACTAAACGTTTGTTTAATTTTCCCAAGATCCATCCAGACAATCAGCGCTGAAAAACTAGTATAATAATCTGTTTTCCCAATTTGATCCGTTTCCATGTTGGAATAGACAGAAGATGGCCCTTGAATGTATCTGCTCATAGTGTAATGCATTTTGTCTCTGCTAATGTTCTTTTGCAGTTGCAGGAAGACGTGCGCGTGTCCCAGATCATCGATGTGTACGAGGAGAAGCTCTCTTCTCTGGCGGTGAGTGGAGTGCAGTGCTAAACAATGCAGTGTATGTGTGTGTGTGTGTGTGTCACTCTTAACACATTGGGTGCCAGCATTTTTTCATAACAACTTACGTTGGGTGCCAGCATTCTCCCCATTGACTGCGCTTTGCTGTTTAAAGCTCTAGACTCCACGAGGAGCAAATCCATGTAAAAAAAAACATCCATTCATGTTGCGCGATGACCCTGGCTACAACCTGGAACGATAACATTTCACTCGCGAGTTACAATGGGGGGGGATCGCGCATCGCGCATGACCGGTTTTCCCCACCGGAAACAGATCCGGAGATATAGGTGTTTTAAAGAAGGAAATAGACAGGAAGTGGATGGCAGCCATGTTTTTGTTTTTCCGGTGATCTATCTGGCCTATCCTTCTCAAGATCACAATGGGTACTCCCAGAGCTGCTCTAGCCCCGCCCGTGTGGAGAAAAACGAAAAAAACAAAAAGACATATTTCACGGTCTGGACCGTGTTCGGCACCGGACCGCTACTCTGCGCAAACACGGTTCAGACCGTGTTTGGCACCCGATGTGTTAACCATTAACTAATCACTGTTTGTCTTCCTCTCATCCTCATCCTCTCACCACTTTTTCACTGCCCCTCTCTCTTTCCATTTATCCCTCTCTTTTTCCCTCGTTCTCTCTCTCTGTCTCTCTATCTGTCTTTGTCTCTCTCTCGACTCTCAGTCGAAAGAGAGTCGTCTGCAGGACCTGTTGGAGGCCAAGGCCATGGCCCTCTCTCAGGCTGACCGGCTCATTGCTCAGTACCGCTTTCAGCGAGCGCAGGCCGAAGCTGAGGTAACATGCAGTCATTCACACACACCTGCTTGCTCTCGGGTGGGATATTATTAAGACCTAACGCACCAAAATGGATGTTGGAAGGGAACTGTGGTATGGCTGCTTGCGTTCTCGAGAACTACTCAAGACTTCACACTAGAGATTAGAGACAATGCACCTATTATGAAGTATGAAGTAGACTGGATAAAATTACAGCTCCCAAAGTATGAATAGAGCACCGAAGTCCTGATGTCACTCGTTCATCCCCAGGTTTGCGGAAGTAATTTCTCTATGGAGAATAACATTGGGTCATCTTAGAATCGTCTCATATAAGAATTGTGGTCCAAAAATAAACACCGCGTGTCGGCGTTATTGTCAGGGAGGAGGTTCTGTATCGTTTATGATAGTCAGTCACTTATATTTGATACAGTCTGTTTCTGGCGAAAATGTAACTAATTCGGCGGAAGTAACATTAGCGTTTTCTCACCGTCAGTTGATGCTTCATATCCATAAGAGTCAACCCGCCGGGGTCATTTGTTTATTTTTGGAACACAGTTCTTATTTGACGCGATATTAAATACGTCTATGGGATTCAGAACGGGGGTGGAAAACTGCGAACCAGGTAGACAAACAAAGGATGTGTAAATGACGTCAGACTTCGGCGGTCTATTTGACCGGATGAGTGGTTCACGAGATATTGTATGATTTATGTATATATCTTGCTCTCTGGTGGAAACCTTGTCAAAAGTAGCAGATCTACAAGCTTGTGGATCTGCTACTTTGATACTTTTGTGTGACACTGTATTATAATCAAGTAGGCCATTCATTTATGAAAAAACACCAAACATTGGAGACAAGGTTTCTGCCCGACAGCAACGATATACAAATGTGAGATTATTTACTGTTCGTCCTCTGTGCGTTTGTCTATATAATCTTCCAGGCTCGTAAGCTGGGCAGCCTGCTGAAGGAGGCGGAGCGCGGCCGGGAGGACCTGCAGGGGGCGCTGGGGGCTCAGGTGGCGGAGGTGGAGCGGTCCAAAGCCGACATGGAGTCCCTGCTGCAGCACAACAGCAGACTGCAGCAGGACTCCCAGGAACACCACGCCCTCAAAGGAGCGTACAATACCTTGCATGGCAGGTCTGTCTCTCTCTATGCCAGTGGTGCTCAAACATTGTCATGTCAAGGACCCCCGAATTGATATGTATTTGGCAGTGGTCCCCCATTTAAAACCATTTTGTGCAGACAAATAAAATTGTGTTTTAAGTGTTTAATCTGTACTCTATTTAGCTGCGGACCCCCTCAAGGACCCCTGGCCCCCCCCCCCTTTGAGGAGCAGTGCGTCACTTTTTCCTCATTGGCTGCCCTTTAACCCAAATGGGGACTCCCATGTAGGAGGGGGAATTAAGCTCAACAAATGGTCAAATCGTTACGCGGCAGATACAAGCTCCAAATTTGGTACACACATTCTTTAGGGTGTATCTCACCATTTCAGAAGGAGTGCCCAAAAATTCAGACCCATTAAAGGCCACCAGAAATTACCCATGATTCGCAAAAGGTGAAATATTTGGCTGATTGTGATATCAAATATAGCTTTTACATTTATAGTAAATAGACTAATAATAAAGGATTTGATCAAAGCCACCTACAAAAATGTCTTGGATACGTTTTAAACAACTTTAAACACCAAACATAGGTTAGTGTTGTCACAATATATGTTTTTCAATACATCTGAATATTTGCAACACATTTGCTGCACTATTGATACTGTATCAGCCATACTTCCTTCTACGTATCTTCTTGTTTCTGCGAAGTGGACACGCGCACACACACATACACACTTCCCCTATGGTTACGAGCCAGAGAACAATTTGTTTGTGCTATTTAGCACCATTTACAGTATATTTAGTGTGAGATATGATCTACTGGTCCACAAATTTCAACATAAAATTGACCTTCTTTTACTTGGTCACTTCTCTCTTATTTTACTTTTTGTAATCGGTTTCCTCCCATAACGTGAAGCAAGTAGTGTCAGTAATTGATATTCCCAAGCTCACTTTTGTTTTCAGTCCACCCATGACATGAAGTTGATACAATTTACCACTTCTGTAACTTAGTCATACTATGCTGTTTCATAAGCCTGTACAGTACCATACTATATGGTTTGCAAAACAGACCTACACTTTAGGCATTTAGCAGTCGCTCTTAATCCAGAGCGATTTACAATAAGCAAGGTAAACACATAGGCCTACATCAAATGCTTAGAAACGTGTAGTGCCTCAGTAATCTAGGATCATAGGTAAACCAAGAACCTAGCATCAGTCTAAACGGTGCAATATCAAAAGACTGCATGGTCGTCAAGGCTAGGTCAAGTGCTCCGCTCACATGCTCTGTAATACAGCAGAAAAGACCAATCTTTACCAAATACCTTTCATTGTCATTTTCAGTGTTTGAAACGTTTTTAGGGATTTGGTGTTTTGAGCTGTGACATACATACATACATATACATATTATGTATAGAGTACCGAAGTCCTGACGTCACTCCCACTACCCCTGGGTCGTTGCGTTATTTTTTTCTCTTACAAATCTCATAGAGAAATCTTAGATTGTGTCGTATAAGAACTGTGTTCCAAAAATGAACATACCTGAATAAGATCGCCTGGCTGATTTGTTTATTTCTGGAACACAGTTCTTATGTGACTTGATCTAAGATTCCCCTATGGGGTCACGCCGTGACCGGGGGGGACAGCGCCCTCTAGTGCCCTCAAGGGGCGGCCATAGCTGAGTGGTTAGTGAGCCCGCCTAGGGAGCCAGAGGCCCTGGTTGCCCCAGGTACGATTCCAGGCCACGCCAGCATATGTGTCGATGAAATGAAATTTGTCCCTGAGCAAGACTCTTAACCCCTAATTGCTCACAGGCCCTCATTGGAAACAAGCCCGCAAGGACTTTCATGAACATCCTGTTAAAAGGAATTATCCTTATCCTTATCCTTATCCCTCTAGCGGCAGTGGTGTCAGACTTTGGTGCTCAATTACTGCTGTAATATTAAGGTTGTGATGTGGTCTTTACAGGTTTAGCGACAGCGAGCGTTTGTTGAAGGAGCTGCAGGCAGCTCACATCTCCCTCACCAAACAGAATGACACGCTGAAGAAGAACCACGAGACTCTGCGGAAGCAACACGACAAGTAAAGACGACCACACGCACACACATGCACAGAATGAATTAAAACCAAGCAATGAAATCTGTGCACAATCTCTGCCATTACCGTTTATTATTGCTAATCATGAATAGGGATGGGACGATATGGAAATGACACGTCACGATTATTGTAGCAAAAATAATTGTGATTAACAATATCGCAATTTGCTGCAAACTTTAAATGCCACTTTTGTTAACCTCTTTAACCCCCAGCATCTCTATTCTAGGGGGAACGTTTGCCAAAAATAGCCGATCTACAAGCTCGCAACGCATTTAAGCTTGTAGATGTACTGTTTTTGGCGAATCGATTTGTGTAGAGTGAAATAAGAGCGCTACCAAATCCGCTCTTTACAGGTCCGTTTTTATCAAGGATAGAGGGTTTAAGTGGTACTGAATTTGCAGCTCAACAAAAGCTTATTCATCCTAGTGTATGACGGAGGAAAATTTCACAATAATTTAAAATCTCCGCAATACGATTATTGTGAGCGTTTTTTTAATTACGATAAACGCTAATAACGATTATCCTCCCATCCCTAATCATGAAACGCGTTTCTTGTCTCTTGTTTGCTCTGTCTCCCTCAGGACGGTGTCTGTGTTGGAGGACAGAGAGGAGAAGATAAAGTCCCTCCAGTCAGACCTGCAGCAGAGAGACGGTGACATCACAGGTCAGTTGTGACACCAACAGTGTGGTCAGCAGGTCAAGGCTGTGGGTTGGGTTATCGTACGGTATCTATCTTTATTTTTTTAACTGTATAGATGAAATCTACAATGATATTGAATTCATTGAAATAATACAGTTTATAGATTGTTTGATATATTTATTAATCTGCTGGTTTATCTCTCTGTCTTAACTGTATCCACTGTTGACACTCATGTCTCCCTATCGTCTTTCGCTGTGCTGTTGTCTGTGGTCGCGCCGTATCTAATCCCCCTGCTTCCCCCGTGTCTGTCAGGTCTGCGGGAGGAACTGCGAGCGGAGGAAGACAGAGGGAAGGAAAAGGAGAGAGAGAAGAGTGAGCTGGAAGAGACTGCGGATGTTCTGAGGAAGGAACTCAACAAAACGGAGCAGGCGAGGAAGGACGCCAGCATCAGGGTAAGACACACGCCTGCTTTGAAAATAAAAACATTAACATCTAATAATTTCACATTATTTCCCTGTTGTACTGCGTTTTGTAATAATTTCAGTCAGACACCCACCTTTTGTGTAAAATCCACTTTTTGGCCAGAAAATAAATATTCCACCGGACGGATAAATGTTTTAGTAACTCCAGTGCGCCACCTACAGATCTGGTCATTGGAATTTTTCTATTGACAAGATTGAGAGTCTTCCCACCGAGGAGAGTAGGCTTTCAACACCTTAAAACCATCTTGGTTTCTGCGTCACCAATGTTGCAAGTTCCTGTGAGTCTGGACCCCTGGAAGTTCATCAGAAGATTGTTGTGACAGGCTTGTGGACAGAGAACAAATGTAATGGAGGAATTGTGTTGGTTAGTTTAGAACATTCCTGGCTGCCACGTTCCAGCACAATTGCATTTTCTAGTTGAGAGAGGCACAGATAGCAGTGCAATAATGCCTATAGTGTTTGGACCAGCTAGGCCCAGCCAGGGCTTAGCCCAGGCGTTTGTTAATATCTCTTGGCCATCAACAGGCATCATCTCTTGAACTGCAGAAGAGCCAGGTGGAGGTCAAGCTGAAAGCGAAGGAGGACGAGCTTAACAAACACTCTGCCATGATCGCCATGATTCACAGCCTGAGCAGCGGCAAGGCGAAGAATGACGTCAACCTCTCACTCTGATGGACACACACACTAACACCGGCAAACAAGTCATGCGAAAAACAGTAACGCACCCCTACACAAAGATGTACTGTAGGATGACAACGAGAAAGCCAAATAATAAAATAATTTGTAATGGTATTTACTGTCAATTAAATTAACTATTTAGTATTGTCTGTTATTTTATTCATGTCTGGCAACATATGCTGTCTACTTGTTTGTCTTATGTCTTGTGTTTTGTTTCATGAAAAATTAGTTTCAGTGGGAAAAAACATTTTTTTTTAAATGTTTTTCATCATTTTGAGATGCTAAGTCATTATTATTCATAAGACATAAGCTAGTAATTATTTAGAGTAAGTTTCTCATTTTGAGATGCTAAGTAATTATTCCCAGTGGTGGACAAAGCAAATCAAATGCATGATTTGAGTTTTATTGTTTTTAAATTGTATAGCCCTGCTGTCTAATTAAAGGCTTTTTAAAGTAAACCCTTGCTTGTCAGAGTGTGCTTGAAGTTTTGGCTGTTGATGGGACCCCTTTCATCCATCAAAAAGGTTGATGTTGGTGGTCAAATATGCCACTGTTTTGCTTTTGACAAAATGTTCGTGTAATGTTCTTTGACACTTGAGACACAGTAATGGCATTATTTTATTTATTTTCCATTTTAGAGGTATTAGGTCACTTTTTAAGATCACCTTAAGTTGTCACTTTAGAATTTTGCAGATACCCTGTATACACTTACATACTGTATGTTGGTTTGTTTACTGTTGAGTGAGAAAAAACTATGTTGCACATTAAGCAAATCTGAGGACCCCACAAGGCCACAAAATAATTTGGGACCCCCACCCCCCTGGGGACCACCGTTTGAGAACCACTGGCCTAGGCTAGTAAGTAACTTCTACTGAAGTAGAAGGCACGCATTGGAGAAATCGTAATGTGGCCTACTACTGTGCTGTACAACATCATAGCAGTTTGAGGTGCTCAGTGGTGTAAAGGAACTAAGTAAATTTACTCAAGTACTGTACTTAAGTACAATTTTGAGGTATTTTTACTTTACTGGAATATTTCCAATTTTCAGTACTTTTACTTCTACTCCACAACATCTCAAGAGGCAAATATTGTACTTTTGCTCCACCATTACTTGTAAACTTTAGTTACTTCGTAGATTTGGATTATTATTACAGAACATACATTAACCACTTCAGTCCTATATAAACTTTGGCTATTTGAAAATAGCTGATAGATCTGCTGTTTTCAAAAGATTTGTATACATTTACACTACTTTTGGTGCTTTAAGTACATTTTCAAACCAATACTTTTGTACTTGTAAAAAATTAGCACTTTTTCCACCACTGGTTTGAGGTGCGTCACTTTGGTGGAAATAGTGTGGCTTCCACATGTAGGTGCAGTGAGCTGAAACAACACAAACGCCGTTTGAAGGTGATGATGTGTCTTGTCTCTGGGATGTTTTGAGCAACAGCTGTTCTTCCTGACATGACATGTTGTCCTGACTCCTTCCTGACACAAGGCTCTGCATCACGGCCATGTCCCAGCACACTCGGGTTACGCAGTAATTGGTGACCCATCAAAGTGTGTCACCCCCAAAACAGTTCAACATCTTAAAACCGTCCTCGTTTTGGTGAGTAGCGAAAGTGTATTATTTAATGTATTCCACTGCGCCCTCTACAGACCTGGTCAATATAAATGACTGTTGACCAGATCTGTAGAGGGCGCAGTGGAATAAATAAAATAATTTCCGTCTCGCGGACATATTTTATTTTCTGCCCAAAAAGGGCATTTTACAGAGAAAGCTGAGGCTTCCCACCTCCAAGAATAGACTTTCAACAACACAAAACAGTCTTTGTTTCGGTGAGTAGCGAAGTGGTTTTGTTTATTTTTTACTACAGTTTGTTGGAGCCCTAGTCGCAGGGCAGTGGAATTCCTTGTATATGAGCAGAGCCTAGCGCCTGGAGGGCGTTAGAGAGAACTCACTATAACGCTCTGGACCAGGGCTAATTTACAGCATGCATCGACTTGGTCACCAATTTCGATAGGTCACCAGTGTCTGTGACACAGAGCATAGCCATGGTGGATAACGCACGGCTCGTATTTTGTCACCATACCGGCGGCTGTCGCCTGTTGCTGCACCTGCTGCTGTCTGTCAGTCACCAAGCAGAGAGAGGTCCTTGGTATAAGGACTGATCACACAGTAAAGGTCCACAACACAACAAGCATGGACTTTAAGATTGTCCCGGGACAGGTCACTGTGTTCCTGCTCATTCTCCTGTCATCTGGTATGTATGAAAAGTTATTTCATGTTGTTGATATTTGATGTTTTTTGATGTTTATATAAGTACTTTTTGTATGTACTACATAACATTTGAGTACTTTTTTTATGCACTACGTAACATTTTTGAGTACACTTTTGTATGTACTAAATAATAACATTTGAGTACTTTTTTTATGTACTACATAACATTTGAGTACTTTTTTTATGCACTACGTAACATTTTTGAGTACTTTTTTTTATGTGCTACATAACAATTGAGTACTTTTTTCCACCACTGCCTACATATTATGTAGGAAGAAAAAAGTACTGTTTTACTTAAGTAAAAGTATCAATACGGCAATGTAGAAATACTGTATTACAGGTAAAAGTCCGGTATTCCATTACTTGAAGTAAAAAGTACAAAAGTATTGGAATCAAAATGTACTTTAAGTACCAAATAAAATTACTCATTATGCAGAATGTCCTATTTCACAAGTGTTCAAAATGTGAATAGCAGATCTACAAGGAGTTTGTAGATCTGCTATTTTCAAATAACTGAAGTATATACAGTAGGGATAAAGTGGTTAATGCATGTTTTGTAATAACTAGTAAGTAAAGTTTTCAAATAGTTGACAGTGGAGTAAAAAGTACAATATTTGCCTCTGGGATGTAGTGGGGTAGAAGCAAAAGCATTGAAAATGTTAAATGATACAGTAAAGTAAAAAATCTTAAAATTTGTGCTTACACACTCACCGCCAAAGGGGAGAATTCTCCACTTTTCAGTCAATGGTCTGAACCGCCAAAGGGGAGAATTCTCCCCTTTTAATTATTTTCTTTTATTCTGTTTTTGAATTCCTAAAAAGTTTCTCTAATTTTTTAGTATACATTTATAACCCTAACCCTAACGAATTAATAAAAAAAGAAAAAAAAATATCCATTCACTTCAATGTTAAAAAATAAACGGACAAATAATTCACATTGTTTCTATAAAAAAATTATAAAAATCCTGGCAGTGGGTGATTTTATTATGAAAAAACTTTGGCGGTGAATGTGTTGTTAAGTAGGCCTACAGTACTTGAGTACATGTACTTAGTTACTTTACACCACTGTATGTAGGGTATAGTGACTTTTATGCCTCGTTATGCTGTTAAATGAGCATGTTTCTTTGGCCAAAAACGAATATTATTAGGCCTAATGCCCTCTACTTATTATTCATTTAAAATATGAAAATAACTTGTGGTAATTGAATGGGATTATAGAAAAATTCTGTCAACTTTGGATAAGTACCAGAAGGCCTAAAGTTGACATTACTGACTCAATTTAAGATGCGTGACAGTATGTGTCTATTATTTGAATTTATTTTGCCCTCCCATTTGCTTTCAACAGCTGGCTAACTAACTACAGGTTAAATCCTCCCACAGAATCACTCGACACAGCACGACAGCAGTGGCCATGTTACGCCTGATTTATAGCCGATCTACAAGCTCACAACCCGTGGCATCGCAACGCGTTGTGAGCTTGTAAATCGATGCGCACTGCCCGACACCGGCACGCAGTGCATTATAAATCAGGCACAGTTTGAAATATGACCCAAGAATTCACTCCTATTCAGCAGTGTGCATTTTACTCTGAATGATTGTGTGTGCCTCTGTTTATGTGGCGTGTGTGTGTGTGTGTGTGTGTGTGTGTGTGTGTGTGTGTGTGTGTGTGTGTGTGTGTGTGTGTGTGTGTGTGTGTGTGTGTGTGTGTGTGTGTGTGTGTGTGTGTGCGTGCGCACGTTTGTGTGTGTTTCAAGAGTGCTGGGCCAGGAACGAGGAAGAGCGTCTGATCAACTACCTGTTCAAAGAGAAAGGCTACAACAAAGAGATACGGCCGGTGGAGCTTCAATCAACTTCTGTAGACGTGTTCCTAGCTCTCACTCTCTCCAATCTCATCTCACTGGTATGCTGTGTGTGCGTGTGCGTGTGTTTATGTGTGGGCGCTGTCCATCACTTTATTAGGATCAGAGTCAGGAGATGGTCTGAGATGATCATGGAGTGTTATCGTGTTATTCATATGACAGAAGTGTTATGGGACGATGAAGACAAAACGGAGATACAGTAATTATCTTAGGTGTCGATGAAGAAAGCATGACAGTTGGTACTGACCTTGCGACTCCCCTGTCTCTGATAAAGGCCAAGCAAACCAGAAATCATGGTGTAATTATGGATACAGATCTAAATCTTAATCAAGTCGATAACGAAGTCAACCTGTTATCATTTTACAAACATAGCAGTAATTAAAACATTCATGTCAAACAAGACTTGAAAAACATATTCATAGTTTTATCTCCTGTCAGATTACTGTAATGGTCGTTTCTCAGGTCTCAGGGAGCTGTCTCCTTCAGAATGTAGCTGCTAGAGATCTAACTAGAACTAGAAGTCTCACTCTTAGGTCATCTGGGACCTAAATAAAAAATTAAAAACATCACGTGGATGCACCTTGGACGTATCATCAGTGTTGTAGCCTGGGGTCGACTGGTGTTTCGGGTCTCGCAACATACACCCGCCCAGCTGACCCAGCCGGGGTTGACTGGACTTACGTCCCAGTAGCTACCCACGGTCAGTCCTCTTAGGGAAAGACAGGGCCCCTCAGTCCACTTCTACGGAACTACTCTGCCGGGACCAGTGGAGGCTCTGGCACGTGGAGGGACTAGGCTCTGTGGATGGCCTCCTGTCCGGGCTCCTCCTTCGTCTCACCAGGTCCAGGACCTGAGAGTTGCACCAGACTCCCCCGCTCCAAACCTTTCACTCTGGCGTGATGGTGTCTTGGGCCGTGGTGGTACTGCAGGCTCCACTTGCGGCTTGCCTGAAAGGCCCTCCTTAAAGGCCTCACCGTGGGTTTGTAGGGCTTCTCCCTCACGGAAGACACAGGCTGGGGCGCCAACACATACTGCTCCCGGGTAACTCTTCCCAGAGGAAGGCCTACGACACCTCCAGAGGGTTCAACAGCTACAACTGTTGTCCCAGGTGTGCCCCACTCTGCCGTACCCCCTTCTAGACCTCACGCCCCTTGATGTCGTCTTGGACTTAGGTGTCATTTCGAAGCCCAGCTGTTGTCTCTCCTCCTGATCCAGAGCTTGCTCTTTCAGCAGCACTAGACAGGGCTTTGATGGCCTGACGTTGGGCCTGGCCTTTGATTCCCATGTCCTTGAGGAGAAGCCTCTGCCTCTTGATATTTGTCACTGCCTAGTGACACCTATGGGCTTGGGTGGGACATATCGGGGGACAGGAGGAGTAGTACAGAGGTGCTACGTCCTCCTGGTGGGGGCTCCTCACTGGCAGGCGAGCCAGTAGGATACAATAGCAGTGGCAACACAGAAATGTGTGGGGACTGGACACTTAAATTGGGAGAAAAAAGGAGAATGAATAAATAAAATAATTCAGCTTACACCTGTTTCTGCTACAGCTACACAAGTAAACTAGCAAATGCCTTGCCTTGCTAGCCAACAACAGTGTGGATAACCATAAAATAACAAAAAGAATGAGATAGAAAGGTAATATAGTAATTATATTGTACAAAATAATAGGGATAATATAAGGATTTATAAAACCAAATAACCATACAAATAGACACATTTCAACAATCCTGTATACATGTTTTTCTTTGTCTCTGAGTCTGACCTAGTGACAATGGCTGATTGACCCAGTGATTGAGAAACAGTCCTCCTGTAGTAAATGACATGCTAGGGATCAACTGCTTTTGTCTTTTTCTTCCTCCTCTAGAAAGAGGTAGACGAGACAATGCTGACCAATGTCTGGATGGAACATGTAAGTCAATGAGAACTTTTTCCCCTTTCACGTATCATGGATAACAGGGTTTTATCGTTATCATTATAATTGTATAATATAATTGTGTGTGTTTGTGTGTGTGTGTGTGTGTGTGTGTGTGTGTGTGTGTTTGTAAAGACTTGGAGTGACTACAGGTTGTCGTGGAATACTTCAGAGTTCGATGACATCGACGTCCTTCGCCTCCCGCCCTCCATGGTGTGGCTGCCAGAGATTGTTCTGGAGAATAAGTAAGATTCTCTCTTCATTCCTCTTATTTGTATATAAGACGCACTGGGGCAAAATAGAGGCTTGGGTGCAAACAAACAATTTAATGCAACAACAAGTTAATTAAAAAATGTGTTGGGCTCACTCAACTCAACGAGAAATATACGAGATATGTTGTATTTTAACGTGTTGTGTTATTTGTGTTTTTATATGGCTGCTATCTTGGCCATTTCTGCTCTCAATGAGACCTCCTGGTAAAATAAAAATAAGAAAATAAAGTAATAATCCTGCGTTTCAGTAACGATGCCCAGTTCCAGGTGGCTTACTACTGCAACGTGCTGATTTACCCCGACGGTTTGATGTACTGGCTGCCTCCGGCCATCTTCAGGTCCTCCTGCTCCATCAACGTCAACTTCTTCCCCTTCGACTGGCAGAACTGCACCCTCAAATTCACGTAAGACCTCTGACACGGCACACACTGCAGACTGAACAACACACCTCTTCAGCAGTGTTAATTTTGTCGCCTGAAACTATGTTGAAAAATGTTCGGCGACTACCTTTTTTCAGTGACTAAAAACGAAATAAAAACGTAAGTAAAAGCTACGGTATGTTGACAAAAACTATGACTAGATATATTGTCAATTTCGTCAACAAATAAAAACTAGATTAAAATGTTAGGGAGGGACTAGTGGAGAAGAGATCCAGTAGAACTAAAAGACAAGTCATTTTATGCTTGGTTGCGTGCAGTTGTCGTGCTCCGAAAATAGCCGATCTACAAGCTGTGAGCTTGTAGATCTGCTACTTAATCCGGATGCAGTTAAGTGTATATCGGGCATTACGACGCCATCACGGCCCGCTAATGTTTTATTTTTATTTTTTATTTAGTCAACTAAAACTATACTAAAACTAAAACATTTCAGATGACAAAAAATATGACTAAAACTAAATGGAATTTTATTCAAAAGACTATGTCTAAAACCGAATAAGTATTTACTGTCAAAGTGATGGTGGTAACTTTTAAGCCCTGCAGTCGTAAATGCACGTGGTCCACATTCACTGCCAAGGACGACTTATGACAACTTTTAAGAAAAAATAATACATTAAGAGATATCTTGCCAAGTATGTAACTGTCATTTGCGTATTTGTTTAATTTGACTCGACTTTTTGATACGTTTTTTACAATGTTAATTGGTCTTTTTGTATGAATTGTTTTGATTGTTTTTATACTTTAATTTGTAGAAGACTAGAGGCTCATTCATCTGTCTCTCTAATGGGGATCCTTTAATAAACATAAACTCCATTCCCCCCCCCCCTGGTACAATGCAGCTCTCTGACCTACAACACCAGAGAGATCACCATGCATCTGAAGGAGGATGCGGACGAGGATGGCAATGCTTTTACGGTGGAGTGGATCATCATTGACCCTGCCAGCTGGACAGGTAAGATCCCCATCCACAACACAATAACGCACGCACTTGCATTACGGTACTGAGTCGTTAAGACATTGATATTTCACTGACTTTCATCAGTGACAGCCATAACCACTTAAAGGGGTAGTTCACCCCCCAAATAACTTTTTTTCTATTGATTACTCACCCCATGGAGCCTTGAATTCATGGATATTTTTTAGTTTTTGTCGCATTCCTTCCTTTATTATTTGATTATAATAAATTTAGCCCCATTGATTCCGGTAGGAGACACAAATGCATTTGTGTCTCCTACCGGAATCAATGGGGACACATTTATTATAATCAAATTATTGGCTTAGGAATGTGACAAAAACAAAAAAATATCTATGAATTCAAGGCTCCAGATGGTCAGTAATCAATAGAAAAAAAGTTATTTTGGGGGTGAACTACCCCTTTAAGCTCACAACCAGTGTTGCCAGATTCTGTGAGAGAAACAAGCAACCAGGTCTAGGAAAACCAGCCCAAAAGAAGCGACTATGGGCCACACGAGCTCTTTAACATCAGCTATTTGAAAATAGCAGATCTACAAGCTCACAACGCGTCGCGATGCGACGCGTTGTGAGCTTGTAGATCGGCTATTTTCAAATAAAATCTTGCGAGGAAATGACAATAAGCAGACCTGGCAACCCTGCTCACAACACAATGCGAAGGGTTATGAGTCTATTATGAGAGTCTATTTTCACAATGTTTGAAGCTCTTTGAATCTTTCTGAAAGAATTGCCTATAATGACATGCCCAGAATAGGGATGCCAGGTTGAAAGTGCTTAACCCCCTCACCATCACTTAACTCTTCACCTTAACCCATTAAAACCAGGAAAGCTTCTGTGTCATTTTAGATTTTAACCACTTTAACCATGATTTGATACTTGGGCTATTCAAAAATAGCAGAATTACAAGCTCACAGCGCGTCACTTCGTGCTGCACTATGAGCTTGTAGATCTGCAATTTTTTAAAGCTAACATTTTAACTAAAATCTTTGCTTCTGGGGTTCCCTGGTACAAAATATCTTGAGATGCGGGTCTACGGCCAAATACACATCATTTTGGGGGTCCTTGACAGGAAATAGTTTGAGAACCACTGTTTAAAAAAAAAAAATCACAC
Organism: Gymnoscopelus braueri; assembly: GCF_963280865.1. Taxonomy (NCBI): domain Eukaryota; kingdom Metazoa; phylum Chordata; class Actinopteri; order Myctophiformes; family Myctophidae; genus Gymnoscopelus; species Gymnoscopelus braueri. The sequence goes on from NC_137623.1 coordinate 30,266,742, forward strand.
CCAGTGTGAAGAGAGTGGTGCCTTTCATGAGGTCATTGCATTAGTTATTTTTTACAGACTTTGATGACTTCAATGTATTTTTACTCATTGTAAGTACTTTAAAATGTTTGTACAGATTTGTACGTGTTTTTACTCATTTTAACATCTTTTAAGTGTTTTTACGCATTTTAAGTATTTTTACTCATTTAAAGTATTTTTACTCAGTTTAGGAACTTTAAAGTATCTTTACTAATATTTAAGTATTTTTACTCATTTTAAGTATTTTTACTCATTTTAAGTATTTTTACTCAAAAGTGGTGTGTGTGTGTGTGTACTGTACGGTACTGTACTGTACCTGTACCTGTACTGTACTGTACCTCTACCTGTGCTGTACGTACTGTACTGTACTGTACTCTACTGTACGGTCTGTACTGTACTGTACTGTACGTACTGTACTGTACTGTACTGTACTGTACTGTACGGTCTGTACTGTACTGTACTGTACTGTACTGTACTGTACTGTATTGTACTGTACTGTACTGTACTGTACTGTACTGTACTGTACTGTACGGTCTGTACTGTACTGTACTGTACTGTACTGTACTGTACTGTACTGTACTGTACTGTGCGGTCTGTACTGTACTGTACCTCTACCAGCACCTGTACTGTACTGTACTGTACTGTACTGTACTGTACTGTACTGTACGTACTGTACTGTACTGTACTGTACTGTACTGTACTGTACGTACTGTACTGTACTGTACTGTACTGTACTGTACTGTACGGTCTGTACTGTACTGTACTGTACGGTCTGTACTGTACTGTACCTGTACCTGTATGGTTGCATCTTTGTGTTGCAATCAGCCGCAGCTGTTGAGGCTGTGCTCAAACATACAGAGAGGCCGTGCTCATACGGACACACGGACACACGGACACACAGACGGACACACGGACACACAGACGGACACCAGGACAAAGTCAAGCGTAGGAGTGGTTGGCACCACTCAAAAAAAAACTGTCCAACTGATTTAGAAGACATTTGTAGAATCGGCCTCAGGTCTTAATGGGTTAATAATAACCCTAAAACCTCATCCTAAAATAACCGCTGAATACACGTGAATACACGGTAGGAGTGAATACAAGGTAGGAGAGTGCCAGGTCAACAAATACGAGTTCAGGAGAACATCTAGAAATATATATATATAAAAATGTTTTCATACCCGTGAGTTCCGTGTTCTCTTCTCCATCAGAGAACGGCGAGTGGGAGGTCATCCAC
>NC_137623.1:30272996-30360496 GCF_963280865.1 Gymnoscopelus braueri
ACCTGTACAGTTCAACATGCAGTTGCTCAATATTGATTCATTTTACATTTGCAATGGCTATTTAGAAAGCGTGTTAACGATATTCATAGATAAGGGATAGCAATTGCCTTGTTTGTGGTGGTAACTGTTTTATAAATCTAGTAACTTAATCTAGGTCATGGTGTATTGTCACTGTCAAGGAATATTGATTGATTGATTGAATACTGTCGTATCTGGCCGTAACAACCATTTCAAGTACAGGACCCGAGATACGACAATACTTTATTAGTCAGAAATGTCAACAGCACGAGGTACTGTCAGACATTAAGGCTAAAGGGTATATCAAATGACATCTGACTTAATGTCAAATGTTATTTCATTTCAGATTTAGCTAAAACCTAAATGTACAGCGTACTATTTCTTGGAAAACGTCTGTCTTATCCCCGCTTTCTTTCTCTGTGCTTTGTCCTTGTACCTTGCCTGCAGGAAAAGGACAACTGGAGTGGCATAGCCCGTACAGTGGATCGCCTGTGTCTGTTCTTGATCACCCCGATCATGACGCTGGGGACCATCGTCATCTTCTGCATGGGCCTCACCAACCACCCTCCGTCCCTGCCTTTTGAAGGAGACATGCACGACTACTATGAAACTAGTGCTCGTTTGGTGTAACCGCGGTAACCACGACGCACAGACACGCTTAATCTGTACACACTGTGCACACGGCCACAGGGGTGGCCATAGCTGAATGGGTAGAGCAGTGGTTCTCAACAGTGGGTTCCGGGGACCCCCAGGGGTCCTTGGGGGGTGGGTTCCAGGGTGTGCCCAGCTAAATGTGTTAACCCATTAAGGCCTGAGTCCGATTCTTAAAATGTTTCCTAAATCCTAACCGATTTTTGAAAAATAGCAGATCTACAAGCTCATTGCGCGGCACTCGGTGCCGTGCTATGAGCTTGTATATCTGCTATTCTTGAATAGCCAAAGAAACCTAAAGTGACACAGATGTGTTCCAGGTCTAAATGGGTTAATACAGCATCACAATCATTTTAACCACTTTATGCATTTATACATTGGGCTATTCAAATAAATAGCAGATATACAAGCTCACAGCGCGTCACTGCAAGCTTGTACATCTGCTATTTTTGGAAATAATCGAAAAATATCGAAAATGTTTGGATTTTATTTTTAATATAAATATTCTCTACTGGGGGTCCCTGGCACAAACCATTTTCAGATGGGGGTCCACCGCAAAATACATATCAATTTGGGGGACCTTGGCACAAAAAAAGTTTGAGAACCACTGGGGAAGAGAGAGAGAGCCCGCCTGGGAAGCAGAAGGTCTTAAGTTCGATTCCCGGCCCCCGGCAATGTATCGAGAAGCACTCAGCTGGGTGAATCTGAAAAACGGAATTTCCCCTGTGGGATGAAATAGGTCTAATTATTATTATTATTATTATTATTATTAACACACACACACACACACACACACACACACACACACACACACACACACACACACACACACACACGCGTACTGTAAATACATCTATGAGTATACACTGTTTATATACAGTCTGTGGTTTACACATGCATGCTCCCTACAATCGCTTATGCACATGCGCATACACACCTAAGATAAATGCACATGCATACACACAGGCAGACGTCAACACAAGTGCAAACACATACTGTACTTGCCTATATAAGGACAAAAGAAAAGGTAGTTCTTGCTTTAGCCATGTCCATTATGATTACCCCCTTGCCGGACGCTTGCTGTGTTTTCAATTACATTTTTGGTATTTTTTGTTAACTGTGTTTTTTTTTCTTTCTAGCTATGTGTGTTTTACTTAAGCAGAGATACAACGATATCAGTTATTGACTGAATAAGCTCTTTGTGGTCTTCAAAACAAACTTAAAATGAAGTAGTGGAAAAGTGGATATTCACATTCACTCTCTATTTACTCTCTATTTACTCTCTGTTCTTTATATTTACCATTTGTACTCTCTATTTACGTTCTGTATCCTCCATTTACTTTGTACTGTCAATTTGTTCTGTACCGTCTACAGTGTTTTACCCTGAGCCTTATTCTCCCCGTCTCCCTGTACCATCTAAAGCAGGGGTCTTCAAAGATAGGCTAAGGACCCCTTAGCTGAGAGAGAGATGAAGCAGGGACCCCCACCACATACTGTATAAAACGGTATTGCAGATTAAACCTTTTCATAGATTTCTATTAGATAGCTTCATAGACTTGTTTGACAGCACTGTCACACATCAGTGTTATGTTTTGTGTTTGTTTGTTTGTTTACACACTATGTTTTCTATTATGTTGGATTCATGTTAATGTATATTTTCATATATTTAACCACTTAAACCCTCAATACTTGACCATTGGCTCTGTACTTGGTCTGGTCTTCTTTCCCTCTCCACCAAATCTCTTCGGTAAAACAATATCAGATCTACAAGCTCAAACTTGTAGATCTGCAATTTTGTGACAAACGTTCCCCTCCAGAATAGGGATGCTAGGGTTCAAATGGTTAATGTAAAAATATAAAGAGTTCCTATCATACAAGATGTGGTGGCCCCCCTGTTGTAACTGAGGAGCCCCTATTGAAGACCCATGATCTAAAGAAGAGAGGTTCCTTTAAAAGCAACAGTGGCCGTATTTTTTGCTATCCACGTATCACACTTTGGCAGAGATCTAGAAGATGTCATGCTGTGTGTTGATATGAAGACACACACCAGTCTGGGTGAGTTCATAAATTCACTCTTGAGGGTGTCAGAGTGTACTGAATGCTCTCTTATTCAGAAAGTCCAGTGTATTCTCATTTATAAATTCAGAGCTCTGGAAGCACTCCAGATGCTACTGTACAGTAGGTGAAGAGATGGTTTGTCTAAGCGTCATTGGTTGAAGTTATGACCCAATGAGATAGTTGTGGCTTATTTGGTGCACAAACACACTCAAGGTGTCATTGTGTCATTCTTATTTGTATATCCCTACTTCTACACAAATGGTAGAAACCTTATTTTCCTAAATGACAGTGTTTATGTTTGCCATCGTAACACTTGCTTACTAATTCTCATTTGTAAATTACCACATAATTGTGCACTGATGGTGAAAGCACTTCATTCCATAGCATTGCATCAGAGTGGATTTACAATGCTTCCATGGTGTGGCACATCCAGTATTGTGGGTAATGGTGATAGTTTTTTCAGGGGAACGGTATTTTAATGATGTCACATGCACGCGTGCGCGCACTCACCGGTAAACCTGTTCCCTCGTGAATCTAAGGGGGTGGAAAATCTCATCTCCTTGGCAGCATATGTTGTCTGACAAGTCTAGGGAATTTACCCTGCCTTTGTTTCTTTCTTTCTTTTTCCTTTATTTATTCAGGGAAACCTGGACGACCTGATAACAAACATTTGAATCACATTACAATGTCACAACTAATTTAACAATAAAGCAAAAAAGAAAAGCAGAAGCATAAAACAACATTAAAATAATCGCAAAAGGCGGTGAATCAAACAATACAGTGAGGACATGGATAACAACACAGAGATTTGAAAATCAGATGCAAATAAACAGTGTTACATGAAACAGGTGCAGTCACTATGTGTAGTGTGTCCTCAAGAAGCACCCTGAATGTCTCTATTGAGACCAATCGCACCAGTTTCAGAGAGTCCTGAAGTTTGTTCCATTTGTGTGGAGCATAATACATGAATGCAGTTATTCCTTGTTCACTGCTCTTACGTGGACTGGTATATCTAATGTGTGTTTGTGAACGTGTTGAGTGACCAGTAACCTTTGGTTCCAAAAGCGAGGATAGATATAAAGGAAGTTTACCACACATGGCCTTATAAATAAATAAAATACAATGTTGCTCTCTACGAACTGCGAGAGATGGCCAAACCACTTATCATATAAAATACAGTGATGGGTGAGATAATCATCACCAGTAATAAAACGCAAAGCACTGTGGTAGACTGCATCCAGAGGCTTCAGTGTGGAGAGTGAAGCATGCATATACAGTGTATCCCCATAATCAAATACAGACATTATTACAGATTGAACAACAGTCTTTCTGCTGGTAAAAGACAAAAAGGACCTGTTTCTGTAAAGGAAGCCAATTTGACCTCTTCATTTTTTGATTAGGTTCTTCACATGAACCTTAAATGAGAGTTTGGCATCTAGCCAAAGGCCCAGGTATTTATAAGATGTGACCAGCTCAATTTGTTCGCCTTTAAGAGTGTAAATACCAGTAAAGGGATTTATATTTGGAGACCTAGTAAATACCATGCATTTTGTTTTGTTGGAGTTTAAAACAAGCTTAAGGTAGAGCCCATTGAAACCTATTGAAGGCAGTCTGCCAATTTGCAGTGGCCACTTCCAGCGTTGGGGCAATACTGTATAAAATTGTGTCATCTGCATAAAAATGGACATCCCAGTGCGGAGAGGGGAGTGCAATATTATTAACATAAAGAGTGAATAAACGGGGGCCCAAAATTGAACCCTGAGGGACACCTTTACCAATTGACAAATAACTGGATTTAAAACCATCAGCAACAACAGCTTGAGTTCGACCCGTCAGATAGTTGGAAAACCATCTGACCGAGAGATCATCCAAGCCAATGTTCCTTTGCTGTCATGAATAGGACAATAACATATGAGTAATGTAGTTAAAGCCTAATCCCTGGCTAATAAGCCAAATATGCCTTAATACATTATAATTGTCCTCTATAACTACAATGTTAAATTAAAAACACTGTAAATATTTTATTTACTTTGTTTGGCTTATTAGCCAGGGGTTCTTTTAACTACTTCAGCCGTATATAATCTGTTGCCTAGAGTCCCTATAGGGGTCTATATGCCATATCTCTTCATAGGAACGAAAATAGCCTATCTACAGTATAAGTTCACAACGTGTTGCGTTGCGACCCGTTGTGAGCTTGCAGACTTGACATTTTAGCCAAATGTTCACCCCAGAATAGGGGGGCTCTAAAGGTTCATGTGGTTCATTTATGCTCGTATGACTGTGTCGCATGCCGAAGATAGCACGGCACTGTTGTACGACAAAGTATAAATCAGGTGTCAGCTGCTTGCAATTGGGACTATAGGAAATAACATCCTCTATTACAGAACTCACTGTAACAAATGGGTAATTTATTAGACAAATACACACAACATTTACTCACATTTCACATTTTAGGAATTTGGTTTCTGTCAATGAGTGAGCAGTTAGGGGTTTGATGTCTTGCATGGCTTTAGGATGATCGACCAGTCACTTGGTGTGACAAGTACTGTGTTTCTCCAACCACTCTGCTGTTCCCTGCTGCCCACCATACAGTAGTAGTACAAAGAGCAAGATCAGGATTGTCCGAAGTATTTTTTAATTTTATTTGTATGTTTATTTGACAGGGACAATACAAAAAATAATGAATCAAATCAAAAACATGAAACCGTTGCATTGTATATGGGGTTAATTTGCGACCCCAGTCCCTGGTTAGACCTTTCTATACAAATATCTACCTAATACAAATTTCAGTTACAAAAAGGACATGCATGAAGTTCTAATCTAAACAAGTATAAAGACAATAAGTAGGAAAGACAGACAATCAACCTTTCCTGTACTGACTTCTATCTGGCTGGCACTGCCCTTAGTGTGTGCAGTGAGATTACTTATTTAGGAGCTGTATATGCTCATGCGAACATGTTGTCGCAAATTTAGCATGTGCCAAGTTCCTGTGAAGATCTTTCTCTTTAGAGCCTTTTGTACACCACTGTGTGGCCAGTACACAGTGGTGTACAAAAGCCTTTGGTGTTGCTACAGACAAGGCAGCATCAGACGACTCACAGTGGCTTATAATGACTGCATGAGGCTGCTGCTGAGAGCTCCAAGAAGCTCCAGTGCAAGCCAGACGTTTGTTAGTGTCGGGGTACCCACCTGCTCTGCTGTGCTATGTAACCTTATATAGGTTCATGTGTAGGGCATCTGAGTCAGTAAATTACATCATCGCTGACATAGTTCTGTCAGGTTCTCCTCTAGACTGTGGAACCATTGCCGCACATGTTTGTATGTTAGAAATTGAACAATGTGGGCTATTTGCATTTTCTTTTTCTTTTCCTTTCTGTTATTTTATTGTGTTGTGTTTTTAATTGTGCTATGGATCTTCCTGGGTCTAAAATAAAGATTTAATTTAATTTAATTTAATTGAATAGACCTTGCTTCAGCTCCGATCCCCTGAACAACCCTGTTTTGTTTAGGTAGCCATCTGGAATGCATTTACCTCTGATGGACAAAAATGCAGCATCAATCTGCATTTCCAATAACTGCCTAAACTCTTATATTGAATTTTTTTTTAATAAACAATCACATAAATCAGGGCAGACAACACATTTTGTATCTTGAGGTAATATAAAAGCATATAAGCATATACAGTATAAAAAACATGACGTGAAGATTAAACTAGATAAATAAATAAACAGTATAAAACACTGAGAAAAAGGGGAGAACAAAAGGTTCAAAGAAATGTAGTTAAGAATGTTAATGTCCATCATTGCTGGATGTCCACTCCTGCAACAGCTGCTTCGCTCAGACTTACAGTTTCTTTGGGAGTGCTTGATCTCTTTCTCTCGCTCTTTACTGTTGGGAGGCCATCACAGATTTAAAAAGAAAGAAAGAAAGGAAAATAGTTTATAGAAACAGTTTACTGTTTCAAGAGGCATGACTTATGTTTACATGTTCCATCAACAAGAATTCTACCCATACTAAATGGTATTACATCCAAATCTCTAACAACCATATATTCAGAAGATTCTCAATGCATTGTTTCCTGAGTTAAATAGTACTCAGGGGTAAGAATAGACACTTTCATTATTGAATATTTTGTTTGTTGCAGACAGGTTTGGCTACATAGTAGTAGCCTACTTACATTTAATGCCCAGGACTACAAGAGTGGCATAGGAGAGCAGTAGGAAGTGAGCCATCACAGCAATAATTAAGATGTATTTAAATGTATCATCTCGGCCATCTGGAAAAAGCAAGACCAGTTACAGTTTGATCTTTTATTTCCAAAATGACAAGTGGCACACACATTTATGCCCATCTGCTATTGAAGCTTTGAAAGTGACAATGAGAGTGTCATTCCAAAATGAAACAGCTATTATTTTAATAATGTGACACTTTCTGCTTTCTTTTGTGCTAGCACAGCGCTCGAACGACTGCTGACACAGAATAAAAACTGCCTACTGTAAGTATTAGCCTCAAATCAAAGTTTGATTACATTTTGAGGAACGCTTGAGGCATTACATGTTTTTTTTTAAATCACTGATGGGGATGTTTTATCCCTGTTTCTGCCTGGTCGAAACTGAATTAAATACATGCATTTCCTTTTGTGAAATGTAGACTGTCTGATATGTTCAATAATATCACAATTTAACTTATACATTTAAAAAAGTATGTTAACCACGTTAACCCTAAAAAAATGCTATTTCTGGCTACATTAAGCTATTTCTCATAGGAAGGCTTAAATGGTTAAGACTCCCCCCACACCGCCTATTTCTTTTTCCATCATTGCCTTATTACCTCCGTCGGCGGTGACGTTGGTCAGGGTCACATATGTCTCTTCGGTAGTCCTGATCTCACATCTGTATATGCCATGGCGTTCTGGCGTTGAGCCGTGCAGCTGTAGGTGGCCAAACGTCAAAAAGCTCAGAGAAACGTAATCCTTCCACCTCTCCTGGACGCTCACTGGTGACAGAGTCTGTCTGGACACGTTAACCGTCAGGATGGGCTCATCATCGAGGTTCACGGTGGTCTTCTTGAACCTCCAGGTGAGGTTGAAGTTGTGGAGGGCAGAGTCGGGAATGCTGCAGGGGATCATCACACTGGCATCTGGGTACGTCTGAATGGAACCTGGAAGAAAAGGCAGTAAGGAAAGGCAGTATGGAAGTATCAATATCACATTGTAGAAATACTGTATGATGTAGCCTACTCAATATGTACTTGAGTGAAAGTGCAAAAGTATTGGCATCAAAATATACTTTTAGAACCAAAAGTAAGAAGTACTCATTATGCACAATGTCCCGTTTCAAAAGTCTTTTGAAAATAGCAGATCTACAAGCTCACAACGAAGAATATAGCTGTAGTGGTTGATGTTGATGTTTTGTAATAATAATCCAAATCCACAAAGTAACTAGTTTTACAAAAGTTTTCAAATAATTGGAGTGGAGAAAAAGTACAATATTTGCCTCTGAGGAGATGTAGTGGAGTAGAAGTAAAAGTATTGAAAATTGGAAATACTCCAGTAAAGTAAATAAATACCTCAGTACTTGAGTACATGTACTTAGTAACTTTACACTACTGAAAAAAGGGCACTTTAATTTTACATGACACCACATTATCACAAGTAAAAATAAGTCTTCTGTTGTTGACTCCTCTACGTTAAGAAAAGTTAAGAAACATTTTTTTATATTCCCAGTCATCAATATCGATTATAAAAGTTTTATTATGTGTTACACACATGAAATGAATATTTATCTCTGTATTATTTACCTTGGTATTTCAAAATGGCTGTTCTCGTGCTTGTGTCACTTGTAATCGTACAACTGTACGTAACATTTGTATTGCTTGCCACAATCCTCTGAGAACCGGTGATGTCATAGAATCCTTCTTGGGTTTTAAAGGTTTTTGTTGAGTTCTGGAGAACTTGGATATCAGAGGGAGGAATGTTTGACCACATGAGCTTAGGAGCTGGGTATATGCCCCTGGAACCGCAGGAGATTGTGTCACCTGTCAACTGTATATCAATGTTCTGAACTGGACCTGCCAAGCAAGAACAATACAGACGTCTCAATCATTATAAAGAAAATATATGTCATTCAATCTAGGAATACATCTTAAAATTACATTTATCCTTAAAACAAGTGGGGAAAACTGCCTATTAGATAGATGAGATTATTTCACTTGTTTCCAGTGCATGTTCTGATGCAAGATAATGATTTAAATCTGAAAGTAGAGAGAGAGCAGAGAGGGAGCGGGAAAGAGAGAGAGAAAAGGAAAGACAGAAGATTAAGGGGATGAAAGGACATGACATGAGTCAGTTTCTAAACGTGTAGCGTTGAAAATAAAACAAGAAGCCGCACTTTTTATTATGAGAGAGATTATTCCAGATTCGTCGGTGCGAGGGGCGGTCATGGTGATGCAGAAGTACTTTCCCTGGTCGTGCGGAGTGACGTTCCTCAGCAGCAGTGTTGCGTTGCCCTGCAAGACCTGGTCGGCGTACAGGTCAGTTCTGCCTTTGAACAGATTCGATGGAGAGTTGTGTCCATTGACAAACTGTGTGTCGCCATAGCGGGTGCAGCTCACCACCGTTTTCTTCTTGTACCACATAATTCTCGCTCCTTTGCCGTCAGACTGGAATTGGCATGGCAGCACACACTCTTCTGACCGTGTACATGTTACAATGAATTCTGAGAAACACACAGTAAAGTACTGTTACTGGGTCGAGACTCTCCAACACACATGTAGCCTACTGTATGAATTGTAATGAATAAAGGTCACACAACAGATCATTAAAAGTAGTTGTGAATTTATCCTCCTAATAACTAATTTTATCTCAAGGAAACTGTCAGTGCAATGCATTGTGAACTTGTACATCTGCTATTTTTGGTGCAAGACAGAATGCACAACCAAGTATAAATCAGGTTTTATTGGCAATTTGGCATACTTTACATTTGGTTAACAGCTGTACTGAGTAGCAGTTGTACCCAACTTGTGGGTACTGTATGCCCACACATCAAAACTTGACAAGAATCTACCTACAGTGGTTCTCAAAGTGGGGTCCGAGGATCCCAGGGGGTCCTTGAGGGGACTTCTGGGGGTCCCCAGCAAAATGTGTTAATATAGCGTCACATTCAGTTTAACCACTTTAAACCTATTTTAATATTTGGCAATTAAAAAATAGCAGATCTACAAGCTCGCCGCATTGCGACATGCTGTAGATCAAGCTATTTTTTAAACATTCTGAAAAATCTTGAAAATATTTGAACATGTTTTGGAATAATCTTCTCTTCTAGTGGTCAATGGCACAACATCTTTTCAGATGGGTTTTCATAATTTCCATGGCCAAATACATATCAAGTTGGGCATCCTTGACAAGAAAAGGTTTGAGAGAATCACTGGCCTACAGAACCAAACAGTAACAAATCATTGACTATTTTGAAAGCTTAGGGTGAAAATACCAGGCCGACAAACTTCCTTGACAAATACCTATTTTATAAAATGTATCTGTATTCCAAATTACTTTTTTGTACATCCCAAGTGAAACCCTACTGCTTAGTAGTAGATACTAAATAGTAGGCTTAAAATAGCATACTGTGTAGTATGTAGTGTTAGTATGTGGCTTCTGACTTATAGGCTCATGATATCCAACCACTCACCTTTCCCTTCTGTGAGAACGAGAACCGACAGGAGAGTCCAGACCGTAATGCTGCCTGCTGATGCCATGATGGAAATGGACACATCCACTGCTATTCTGCTGTGGGACAGCATGGTTTGTTCAATTTAGAGGCTTATGAGTACGGTAAATCATGTGCTACCTTCTTTGTTGGTTGCTCACAGGTAAATGATGTGGTAACCAATAGCATTTATTTATGGGAAGTAACCTGAGAAGTAACATTCCACACTTCCTCCTCTATGCTAAGCAGGTGCATGCAGCGCCTCTAGGCTATGCAGCTGTCGCTCCAGGTAGCACAATGCGGTGGTGTAAAATTGCAATACCTGTAGAAAAAAGTCATAGTGAGCAACAGCAACCCTCCCCCTGGCCCTATTAACATGGATCGGATCCACCCACCTCACCTGCCGTCACTCCCTCTCAATACCTAATCACACCTGCCCTCACTCACTCCTCATTAGTGGCCGGCTATATATACTGCCTGAGTGCCTGTCAATTCAGTTTTTAGTTTGTCAGCTGGAGCAGCAATATTGCTACCTGAGAGCTCCCTATCCCTGAGTCCATCTCAACCTACAGTTATGCTTCACTGAAGTGAGATCAGTTGTTCATGATTGCATATGTTGCATTTTATTGGTTAATTGTGATAAAGGTAATGAATGTTACAGCTACCTGTTTGCCTTGAAGCTTATCGATAAGTTTGTGTAAGGTACAGTTTACAAAGCCTATTGTAGAATTCAGGTGAATGCAATAATCACTAACCTTATAGAATATTAAATGTCACTTGGTGTATTGTTCCATGTTTGTTAGTACTCTAATTCATGTAAATGGTAGGCCTACCCCCCCCCCCCCCCCCCAGAGTGCTAATCATTGTCTTAGGTACTTGTTTGTTGTCAGTTGTTTAATGTGTCATTGGTGAATTGTATTAATTATGTGTTTCTGTTAATTTCATAGGAAAAAAACATAACCGTGAAGCCTCATCACCTCCTTGCCTAATTATAAATGCTCATGTGTGCAAAGGAAAATAAATGGCTTGAACAGAACTTGGGTTGTCCCACATTCTTGCAGATGTGCCATGGTGAAGTTCAATATCCTGTGAAACAAAGTAGAACTATCTTACAATACCACAACAAAAAAATCCATGATACTGACCATGATACTGACTATGATACTGTGATCATGCCATTTATGTTGGTGACAGGGCCTGTCACAGCCTGTCACAGGCATGTCAGGCCCTGTCACATCAGGCCCCTCTCATAGCCCCTTTCGGGACCCTGTTTACCTTTTTTGTATTTGGGAAGGCGGTATCCAGGGTCCCTTGTTGGTTAGAACACGCTCTCTCGTACCGGCGGCTACCACTGTCTGGTCTCGGGCGTACAGCTCGTCGCTTAGAAGTTGCAGAGATTTCGCAAAGGTACCAACAAGAGCAATACTAACACGCGAGAAAGCGGCATCAAAAAGCGGGGATCGGCGATGCCGTTTAACATTTTTAATAATTTAGTAAACCTTAAGCTCCTTTCTCACACTCTGCTCCACTGCCCATGTTCCGCCTCCCCGCGGTGACTGACAAGCTGCGCGTCCTACGCATAACTCTATGGTCCTACGTTACTGCCTCTGATTGGCGAGCTCCTACATGCTTGCATGACAATCACAACGCGGGGAGGCGGAACATGGGCAGTGGAGCAGAGTGTGAGAAATGAGCTTAAGGTTTACTAAATTATTAAAAATGTTAAACGGCATCGCCGATCCCCGCTTTTTGATGCCGCTTTCTCGCGTGTTAGTATTGCTCTTGTTGGTACCTTTGAGAAATCTCTGCAACTTCTAAGCGACGAGCTGTACGCCCGAGACCAGACAGTGGTAGCCGCCGGTACGAGAGAGCGTGTTCTAACCAACAAGGGACCCTGGTATACCGCCTTCCCAAATACAAAAAAGGTAAACAGGGTCCCGAAAGGGGCTAGCCCCTCTCACAGCACTGTGTGACAGGGATGTCAGGCAACCCAGGTGAAGATCTGCACACTTTTCCGCACTTTTTTAATTGGTAATGTAATCTGTTTAGCTGTCTCCATTGTAGCTGAGAACTGCATGCCCTGGCATCACCCTATAAACCTGTAAAGGAGCAGCAACAGAATAAATATAAAATATTTTTACTCAATGTATTTACTTATAAATATTGTTGCTCACTTTATTTACTTAAGTATTTTTTACTCATTTTAACAACTTTTGAGTATTTTTACTGATTTTAGCTTAAGTATTTTTACTCATTGTATGTATTTTCAAGTATTTTTACTCATTTGAACAACTTTCAAGTATTTCTACTCAACCTTTTAGTATCTCTTAACTGATTGTAACAACTTTTAAGTATTTCTACTCATTTTATGCACTTAAAGGGATGGTTCACCCCCAAAATGACTTTCTATTGATTAGTCACCCCATGGAGACTTGAATTCATGGATATTTTAGTTTTTGTTGCATTCCTAAGCCAATAATTTGATGACCGGCAGCTTCAGTTCCGGTAGGCGATGCAAAGAGTCTCCTGTGTCTCCTACCGGGACCACTGCCTACCGGTCGCTGGTCATCAAATTATTGGCTTAGGAATGCGATAAAAACTAAAGAAATCACACCCAGTGTGAAGTGGCGGTGTGGTCATCACAGTGGTCATCATAGTGATGGAAGCTCACTTTAAAAAAACGTTTTTTGAAGTGCATAATCCTATTTATAGGTTATTAATGTCATCATGTGTCTCGCTAGCCAATCACAGTGCTGAATAGAGTCAGCCAATAGAGTCAGCCAATCACAATACAGCTAATGAGGTGTCCCAACCCCACTTATAGGGGCGGCTACACCGCCCAAAAATATCCATGAATAAAAGCCTCCATGGGGTGAAAAAATGATAGAAAAAAGGGTGAACTATCCCTTTAAAAAGTTTACTAATTTTAGCAACTTAAGTATTTTTACTCATTTTAACAACTTAAGTATTTATTTCTGATTTGAACAATTTTTTACTTTTAAGTATTCTTAACCAATTTATTTACTTTTTTTCCCCTCAAATTGTGGATTGGTCATTTTAGTGTGTGTGTGTGTGTGTGCCAATCTGAAAAGGTTCTGTGAAGCCCTTAAACCATGAGCGCTCATCATAGTATTGAAATAGGTGTCACGCTTTAAAACCTTACTGTTTTGGTGGCTTCTCCCCTTTCTCTATCCCAATGTTACACTGATGTGTAATTGACATGTGATCCCAATGTTGCATTTACAAACAGTGATTTGGCCGTAAGCCCACAAGGGGTCAGTGTTGACAAACGTTTGACTGCAGACCTGCACCAGAACAATGCTGTTACTCAGGACTGGTCCTTCTGATATTACCAATTGGCTTGTTTCCAACATTCAAGCTGCATCTCTCCTCTCCAGGTTCAGCACAGAGCTATTGAATCCTCTCAGTGATTCCTACCATCTTACAGGATATAAAATATGCTTTAACACATCATAAACACGTGCTTTATGATAGGATAGTTTATTATACATTGTACTATTGTACAAAATGTCCAGTTGTTCACATATTATTTATTATTCACCATGTTGGCCAACTGTCGCTGTCTCATGTTCATTGTTCAGACTGCCAAGAAAAGAGGTATTAATAGGAATCCAGTCAGAACAGAAACAAGATGTTATGGTAGAGGAAATGACTCTGAGGGTGTTCCCATGCGAACATTTACTGTATTAGCCTGGAAACAAGACGAATCTACCAGTGAAAAAAAGAAGCCCTCTGCAGATACACAGAATCCATTTATACGAGAGACCCATAATACACCAGATGTTAGCATTAATACAGTTTCAGCTAACTAACCACTTAGGCTGCTGAGACCATTTACAATTTAGGCAGACGCAAGGTAAACACACACATCAAATGTATTGACAGTGTAGTGTCTCAGTAATCTAGGTGGATCATAGGTAAACCAAGAACCTAGCAGTATAAAATAAAAAATTAAATAATCTGTACATTGAAAATATACAAACAGGATGACAAGATGTTGGTCTTGTTTCTACTAAGTATAAATCACCCAAAGTGACTGCATCAGTGTGTCTGTACTCTGTGTGCGTGTGCGTGTGCGTGTGCGTGTGCGTGTGCGTGTGCGTGTGCGTGTGCTCGTGCGTGCGTGCGTCTGTCTGTGGCCAGCCTATACAGTCTGGTTATACAGTCTGGTAATAGTGAGAGAGGAGGCCTCACAATTTTCCATTGTCTAATCATTCAGCTGAGCCCTCCCTCGGCCAGGGCAGATCAGGGTTCTGATTGGTCTGCTCGGTGTCTGTGTGGCGATGGCCTTGTAGGCTGGCTGACAGTTGGAGCCCAGAGTGAGTTTGCTGTGTTTCTCTATTAGATTAGTTTCAGGAATGCTGCCACTCATAAACGCTATGGCCTCTTCATGCTACTGCACTCACTGGTGACTCTGCTGCCCCACACTAATGTAATATAGGCCTACAGTTAATTCAACTGTACACTCTCAGCGTTACAAATGGATAAATGAACACTGGGGATTATACTGTGTACCTTAAAAAAACCTCAGAGACTGAGGTTCTTCAGTACTTCATCAGTACTTCCAGTCCCACTAGACAAAAACATTTTCCTTTTGAGAGCAGCACATTTATAAGAAAACACAGTTTGAGGGACCATTTCCACTGTGCTATATTCCTACTGCATAATTAGTACTTTTACATTTGGTACATTAAGAATATTTTGATGCTAATACTTTTGCACTCTTACTCAAGTACATTTTGAACACCAGACTTTTACTTGTAGTATTTCTACATTGTGGTATTGATACTTTTACTTAAGTAAAACATGTCAGTAGGCTACTCCACCTCTTTTACTGTTGTAGTGTGTAGGTTATAAAACAGACCCTATGTGTCTGCGGTTCCAAATGTTGACTGGCGCCCATTCATGCTGTTGTAGATGTAATATGCCTTCATGCTCTCGTACAGCACTTTGAAATAACGGCAAGCCTGCTCGGCGATATACGCTTTGATGGCATTGTGAGAGAGCTGTGGATCAAAGTGGCTCTTATCTGCAGTGCCTCTCTGTCTCCGCTCTGTGCCGGGATGCACCCTGACCCCAGACTTCACAGGGGCCACAGTCTCCCCGACTCACACAGGCTGCGATGAATCACTGTGCCCACAGCGTCGCACATCGTTCCCTGCCGCGCCCCATCTCTCTCTCTCTCTCTCTCGTCCACATCAGACAAGAGGAGCCTTGTCTCCACCACGCCCCGGCACCCAGCGTGGGGCCTCCAGCTGTGGCGTCCATGAGACCTGTTCGTTCTCTCCCCGGCCAGTGTCTTTTTCTGTCAGACCGTGGAACAGATGAGCTTGCAGCCAGATGGACGGAGCTGCTGTCTGTCTATGACATTTAATCTGGACACACACTACTGTAGATGGAATCTATTGTTCATACTGATATTTATTTAGGCTGATGTGGTTGGCTTTTGGTTGAACTTCTAAAGGTGGAATCAGGAAAGATCCATCTTAGTCATCATCATCAGGTTTTACCCTGCTTCAAGGTTTTACACTGCTGACGTGCCTGCCGGGAAATCTTCTGCCCTTTGCTCATCTTTTGCCTCCTTTCCGACTTATCTCTCACAAGAATCGAGGAACATTTCATTCTTTCCTAAATAATTATGTAATTCACTTAGGCCAGACGTGTCCATGTTGACGACTTAACTCCATCATGAGACTGAACATCACAAGCACAGACTTGTTGTGACACTACTAGAGTCTAGTGTCTGTATTCCCTAGTCAGAGACTTCAAAGGAACAGAACAGAAGAAAACAGAATCATGTTGATGGACCACCATCAAGGAGACCCTTCACTATAGGGCCGCTAAACCTAATCTTCATCATTAGCTATTTTTGAGCGACACTGTCATGTAAACGAAGCATAACTTAGGTTTAAAGAGCCATGAAACCCTAGGCTAATTCTGTAGTTTGTTTTCTACAGAATCTACAGAAGGGTAAAAACATGTCAGGCTGACCTAATAGAACACTGTGATGTAAGACAAGCAGCTGCAATGAAATGTATAATGGGTGTTAGATTGAGGTAGGCCATGACTGTGCAAGCATTGACAACACTGTCAATGCTTGCACAGTTGCTGAAGAATGATGCTGAGCGCATAAAAGGACATGGTAGTTTGACAGATAATAGCTCCTCTGTAATAGATAATGGTTGTAATCATGCATTGCCAACTGCCAATATCACCAACTCACCGCCCCGCCCCCTCCCCCCCCTCGCCAAGTTATTGTAACTCAACCCTGACACTGCCCAGAGACACTTGGACGCTGGCTTGTTGATTTAATAAGCGATAAATAAATGGTAGAACATTAGTTACAGTTTATTCTGTTAGGGGTCAGAGGTAGGGTGAATTTGATAATCTAATTCTGGTTGACCATGCCATGTCAGATGTTTGCTGGCTTCAATATCAAATGAAATTGTCAGATGACATCCATCTGATGGCAACAGATTCAGGCCATTTTAGAACTGCAGGAACAATGACTTCATCTAGCGCAGAGTGCCAAGCCTTTCCACAGCTAATTCTGGAATTGAGCTGTAAACAAATACTCTTTGTATATGTACGTGTGTGTGTGTGTGTGTGTGTGTGTGTGTGTGTGTGTGTGTGTGTGTGTGTGTGTGTGTGTGTGTGTGTGTGTGTGTGTGTGTGTGTGTGTGTGTGTGTGTGTGTGTGTGTGTGTGTGTGTGTGTGTGTGTGTGTGTGTGTGTGTGTGTGTGTGTGTGTGTGTGCATGTAATGGAATGTATTATGTACTGCATGCATGGGTGTGCATGAAAGTGCATGGAGCTGAGGATTACGTAACCTACCGGAACTAACCTTCCGCAGACTCATCAGCCAGAGCTCAACTGGTCAGCTGAAGCACTGTGGTCAGATTTATCCCCCAACAAAAGCCACTGAAAGGAGCTCTACTGGAGGGGGACAGAACGCTCTCTGTGGAAAGGTGTGGAAAGAAAACACAGACCAGGAGAGTGCGAGGAGTGGAGGGGTGGTGTGGTGTGGTGGGGTGGGGTAGGGTGACTGTTGCTATAGCTGGTGTTTGTGTTGGATTCTTCAGTCTGTAGCTAGACAGATGGCTTTCTACCTGGCCCGCTCTCCATTTTGGCACAAATATCTGTCCAAATGGACGCTTTCAGCATGGGAGAGAACGCTGGAGGGGTTTCTCATTGTATGCACCCAAATGTATCCGTGTGACACTACAGTGTGGAGAGTTTCCTCACCCCGTCCCCCCTTTTCGTAAGACTGCCTTGCATAAAAAGGTGCATATTGTCTCCAAAACTGTTACAGTACTTTTCAGGATTCAAATTCAAAACTAGCAAAAGTAGCAGATCCAAAAGCTGAGCTTGTGGATCTGCTACTTTTGATGCTTTTGTGTGACGCTGTGGTATGATCAAGTGCGGCGTTAATTTACGAAAAAACACAAAAGGCTAGAATATGGAGATAAGAGGTTTCTGCCCGAAAGCGGCAATATTTTAGCTCGTCATTCATGAAAGAGCATATATTGCACCTAATTAAACCAAGGTAGGTTGGATGGAGGAATTTAGATAACCACCCTCCTCCATGCGTGCTTTACATTCTAGACCTACCGTGGGGTTTTTATATGTCAGAACTGGCGCTCGCTAATTGGCAGTTAAACAGAGGAAGTGTTGCTTCTCTCCGGTCATCGCCTGAGGTATTTAACATGGCACACGGAGGTATAGTGACTCCATTGTGTGCTTGAGCTGACGTCACAAGTTCGAAACCTGGTGGTTTTTGGGAACCTTAAAGAACCCTTTCTCACTTCCAGTGGTGGAAAGTAACAAAGCACATTTACTCAAGTACCGCACTTGATTACAATTTTGAGGGACTTTTACCTTACTTGAGTGTTTAAAATGTTCAATACTTTCAACACCACTTCAGCCCTATGTTAGCTATTTGAAAATAGCAGCTCCACAAGCTCACAACGCGTATATTTTGATGTATTTCTACATTGCAGTAAAAATCTTGTTGTGGAAATTGAGCTGTTGCCACACAATGGGCTCCCTGGAATAGGTTTGTTTACAGTGTTTGTCATGTGACTGGTGCACAGTGTCACACTTTATCTCAACAGGAAGGTCTTGTTTGACTGGTAGGTAAACAGAGTAGGTGCATTGGTGCAAGAGGGCCTATGGGAGGATGGCAAATAAGTGTGTAACAGTCAGAGTCATTATAACAGTTGTTTGTGCTTACAGAAGCCAACCTCTAGTGCAGGGGCGTCAAACTCGTTTCGGGTTGAGGGCCACATTGCACGAAAGATGACGTGATGAGGCGCCACAACCAGTTGCGCGGACGTGCATGTGCATGCGTTCACTTACACAGCTGTCATTTGGCTTTGTTTTTCAGCCTGTTGTGTCAGTCACTGCTATAACTACAGTATATCACTTTACAAATTTAGTTTATTATTAAGAAGAATAGCTACCTTAATTATTGACTTTCATTATTGGTTACAGGAAATATGAGGTGAAACAAACTTGCCCCCATAAACCCTCTTCCCCCAATAACCCTCCTCCCTCTAGTGCCAAGAGTGGCACTAGAGGGAAGGCCATGGCGTCACCAAAGTCAGTAGGGTTCATCTGCAATGTGCCTATTAGCTTATGAGATATATTGTACAATGTTAATCAATTGGAACCTAGCATCTCTAGGGGGAACATTTACTGAAAATAGCCAATCTACAAGCTCACAATGCATCACGTTGCGGCACGTTGTAAACGACTATTTTCAGCAAAGATATTTGGTATAGATGGCAAAAAGAGCCGACCAAGTCCTAGTTGACCAACCCTGGTCAACTAAGTATTAGTTTACCAAGTATAGAGGGTTTAAGTGGTTACCATTTTGGCCAGAGAGAGTTGGTGGTAGAGGGAAGGTCATATTTAGGGTCAACTCACAACATTGTTATTTTCAGTTTTGTATTTGGTTGTACGAATTAGGCTGGGCCTGGGATGAGAGTGGGTGGCCATTTTGTGTCAGAGTACGACTCACCTCCAATCAGTTTGAGATGGAAGCTGCTCTCTGAGGCCTCTGCGCTCTCTCTCTCTCTCTCTCTCTCCAAGCACTCCCACAGTTCTTGGACTTCGGCCCGCTACTCACCCAGCAGGGGCTGTATCTCATGATGATCAGCGGCCTGTCAGCTGCAGCACACACACACACACACACACACACACACACACACAGACACACACACACGCACGCACACACACACACACACACACACACACACACACACACACACACACACACACACACACACACACACACACACACACACACACACACACACACACACACACACACACACACACACACACACACACACACACACACACGCCTCATCCCAAGCCCTGCATGTGTTTGCCAGAACCTCAAATACACCTCCCCCACCCTCCCACTCATTCCCCATGTAGAGAGGTGCATTGAGTTACGGCCCGAGGAGCGGCGGCTTGGAGCTCTCAGCTAATAAAGTCCAGGCCTTCCAGGCTTGGAAATGTTTTCGCAGACACAACTATACACTCCCTACAGCTCCTATTGTCTTTGGAGGAGAGGCAGCATTCGTCGTGTGTCACTGCCCTGGACGCAAGCAAGCACGGCATCATGGTCAGGTTTCAGCAGAAAACTGAGGCATGCTCGTCAAGATATTAAATCTGTCCCTGAAGCATAATAGATGGTTCCCCATTATGGCTGTGTTCAGACCAATCTATGGGTTTAGAAATAACAAAGAAACACCATCGTTTACAAAACACAATCTTTTCCTGAATGTTTCAAACACTGGTCATTTTTAATTGTGTTTTATTTTTGAAGGGAAACCTTAAATCCTCACCTTATTGGTTTCACTAGCCTATGCTGATAAACGTTACAAATGCATCTTTTGCCTCTAAAGCAGAATAAAGTTTGTATAACTGACATCAGAGAGAGAGAGATATATACAGTGATACAACAAAGACACTGGAGTTGGCTGTCTGACATGTTTTTTGGCCCTTCATGTGCACAGTGTTGCAGCCGTAGCCTCAGGAGTGGGTGTATAGTAGTGTATACCAACCACGGTGCTGGTTTCTGTTTGTAACGCACCGTGCTCTTGCAAAGACGGGTCGGCTTTCTGCCTTCCCTTTAAAGGCCCTCAGCGGTTGCTGCGGTTACCGGGGCTTTTTTGGACTCCCTCTCTATAATTGAGTCTTGCGTTTTCGTCCCGGATTCCACAGGCCTGCACAAAGCAGTGATTATTCCTAAGCAGTGGACTGGGCTGTGGAGAGGGGGGCAGAGAGACGGGGCTCTTGAATGAATGCCATGGCATTCTCATGAATCCCATTGGCTGCTCATTCTCTGTCCTCACCATTATGAAATCCCAGAGTGCTGGGACCGACCCTGGGTGTACAGACACGTTTGTTTGATCATCCCATCATGTTGGCTGCACATACAATGGGACTTGACTAAAGTTCAACCACCAGGACCCAGGGCAGCTCCACTCTCAATGCACCCAGTAGAGATGAGGGTTTAGCCGGGGTTTAATTGTCATTAAAATAGCTCAAATTATTACAGCACTTTGGCAACAGAAATACTCAGCAGTATGAAACAGCTACGAATAACTTTTAGTACAGTATGGAGTGGAAACGTTGTACAGCTGGTATGAGTAGACCTCAAAGTTTGTTTTGTCTTTTCCATTTTCATTACAGGTCACATGTTACCAAAGTGACATGGAAGACCAAATGAAATGGCATCAAAAGTCAGTAAACCATTTAGCACAGTGGTTCCCAAACCTTTTAGCTCAAGACCCAAAAGAGACCCAAACTAGTGAAAATATCAGATCTACAAGCTCACAACACGTCGCTTCTTGCCGTGTTGTGAGCTTGTAGATCTGCTATTTTCACTATTCTTAAAAAAACAATTTTCAATCTATGTAATTTCTTTGATTTTCTTCTTTATTTATTCATGAAATTATTTAGAAAAATCATTGAATTTGTTAACTAAATTTGTTTGTGTTTTGTTTTTGAAAATGTTTTGAAATAATAAAAAATGTAGGAAATTAAGGGATATTTACTTGTGACCCATAAAAATGTGTCCCCGACCCACTGTTTGGGAAACAGTGATTTAGCAGCTCTTAACATTCTTTCCAGATTGAGACCTTGAGCTCATTACCGTCACTCTGCAGCCCATGTCCAGCACCAATGGCTTCCCTCAGAACTAGCTCAGTCATCCATCTCAGTAAACAGAGTATAACTTTTCTTTCTGTCCCCAAACCGCTCTCTTGGCCTCTCAATGACTATGTGGTAACGGGACAGAAGAGATTAACTTGCACTGTTCAATGTGTTGGGTACAAAGGCTTTCAACATACCATATTTAAAGTGCCATTCACAGTAGAAAGATGAGAGTTGAAGCCCTGGGAGAACAAGAGGTTTGAGTGTGCTGTGTACAACTGGGGTATTGTGGTGGGTGGAGGTGATATCAGATAGTAATATAAATAAATTGTAATTGATGTTGGAAATGCAACCTCTGTGATTCCTGTTTTGCAGAGATGTCGTACTTTCAGGTTTTCTACTTAATGCGGACTCTTGCGGAGCATAACTTTCCAGAAAAATGTAAGAAGCTTTCCAAAGCCCCCCTCCTAAAATGGTCCAGACTCAGAGTCTTGTCTTTAAAAAGTACAAATAAGAACTTATGGTCATTTTGGTCGGCATGAACAGATTTAACACGCATACAATTAATCCATGTCAATTCGCCATAATAAAATGTACACTTGCATAATATTTGAAATCAGTGGGGGCTCACTAAAATCCAAATTTAAATCAAAAGCCACCATGACATTTCATTTGTGTGCCATAACCCAAAACTATGCCATGCTACATGGAACCTGGGGCCTATTACACGAAAGGAGAATTAAATAAGCCTGGATTTAAGTCAAATCCAGGTTTGACAAAGTCTGTTCCGTACAGCCTGGTTTATTCCGTTCCATGAACGCCAAGCCAGGCTGAAAAGGAGCGACTTTGTCGAGCTAGACCTTGTCAAGCCAGGCTATGTCGAGCCAGGATGGTAAAGCCAGGCTTCACGTATTCCTATTCACCTGTTTCCTAGGCTGTGTGTTTTCCACTTCCTGTCGATTTGATCCAATGAAATCCAATGAAACTGGTCAGATGACCAATGATATCCAATGAAATCGACGGGAAGTGGAAAACACACAGCCTAGGAAACAGGTGAATAAAAGACCATGAAAGTCGATAGCAGAATCCTTGAACTTGACCAATCATGGAGCCCAAAACCAGAGCAGCGTTCTTCTCTGTGGCTGAACAGCAGCACTGCAGCAGCTCACATTTTCAGATGGGGTCAGCGGCCAAATGTATATCAATTTAGGGGTCCTTGGCATGAAAAAGGTTGAAAACCATTGTTCTAATGGCAGTGGTTCACAAACTTTTTATCTCAAGAGTCTTCAGGCTTGGATCCTGGCTCCAGGGGAGACATCAAATTTCTCTTTTGGGTCTTGAGTCCCAAGACTCAAGTCAAGACCCAAAAGAGTCTTGAGTCAAGACCCCGGCTCCCGGGGAGACATCAAATTTCTCTTTTGGGTCCAAGACTCAAGACCCAAAAGAGAAATTTGATGTCTCCATCAAATTCTATAGTCTATTCAGGACTGTGTCTATTCTATAGTCTAATTATATAGTCTATTCAGGACTGTGATTGGCTAGTGAAACATGACACATGTGCATAGCCCTATAAATAGGACTATGCACTTAAAAAAAACACATTTATGTTTTTTTTTTAAAGGGGGTGTACAATGGTTGGTCCACAATATTACTTTTCTTTAAGTGAACTTCCATCACTGTGATGACCACTGTGACCACACCGCCCACTTCACACTGGGTGTGATTTTTTACAATGTATTTGATATTACCTTTATATTATTTAATAAATTATGCATTTCATCCTCTATATATATTGTCCAGCAACCTTTATGATAAAGGCGAAAAAAGATAGTAGAACCTTGGGAGCCAGATTGCTCAGATGCCAAGGTTCCTGTGCTGGGATTCGATCCTATGATCTTGTGGGCTGAAGTCAAGACCTCTTCCGACTGAGCTATGGATAGAGCAGCTGCATGGAAAGCAGAAGTCACAGTTTCAACTCCCATCCTCGCCAGGGTCAAAAACGTTATATTTGAAATCCGAACGTTTATTTAGATGAATGAACGGGTCAAAAATGGAGAAAGTGCAAACACCAGGTTGAAGTTCATCCATGACGGTCTTGACAGATCCAGACTGCACTAGCGATTTGTTTACATTCAACCGCATGGCTCATTTGCATAAGACGTTACCATATTGATTTTATCCCACTGTTGAGGGTTAGGGTTATGTTTTATATATTTTGTTTAAGACTTACAGTAGGCTGCCTTGCCCAACTGGAATACAGTGACTGATATGAATTAATAATATACTGGACCATACATAAAATGAAGAATACCTTGTGATGTCAGTGACATTTTATTACAAATGAAAATATAAATAAGAAACAGTGCAGTAACAATACGTTTTCTTTTAGCAGCAATTTTGCATGTACAATATAAATAAATATATTGTCTGTCGGGCGGAAACCTCATTATGGCCAAAACTGTTACTTTTCAGCATAAACATTCTAAAGCAACGAGGTCTACCTCTTCTTGGACGTTGTATGGACGTCATACGGACGTCTTTTTTGATGGTGTTTTTGCAACGCAGCTGACTTTAATCAAAAACAGCTGATTCAGCAGAAATAGCAAAAAAAAACAAGACTCTCCCCACCAAAATCGGCAAGACACACCATCTCCCCGTTACTTCCCGTATCTGCATAGTCTCGCGTCTCGCGTAGCTTTCTGCGTGAAGTGGGCGGACGCCAACCTGCTTCCGGTCTCCTAAAAAGGCGTCCGCTCACTTCACGCAGATACCTACGCGAGACGCGAGACTACGCAGATACGGGAAGTAAAGATGGTGTGTCTTGCCGATTTGGTGTGTCTTGCCAATTTTGGTTCTGAGTTTTTGAGTCTTTTTTTTTGTTGCTATTTCTGCTGAATCAGCTGTTTTTGATTAGTAATAATCATAAAAATAAGTCAGCTGCGTTGCAAAAACACCATCAAAAAAGTCTGTATGACGTCTTTGACGTTTTTGCTATTTCTGCTGAATCTGCTGTTTTTGATATTTTAGAATGTTTATGCTGAAAAGTAACAGTTTTGGCCATAATGAGGTTTCCGCCCGACAGACAATATATTATATTGTTATATTGTGTATTGTTTTTCCGGACTTTCAAAAAGCGTTAAGCAAAATGGGGTCCGGGGACCCCCAGGGGTCCTTGGGGGGGTTCCTCCAGGGGGTCCCCAGCAAAATGGTAGGCTATTATTAAATATGGCATTTTTATTGCTACTTTTAACTTTTTAATGGATCCTATGTAAGTAAAGCCTGATAAAAGTGTCAAACTCCCAAAATCCACCAGAATACTGGAAATTACATCTATTGTTAAAAATGTCCTGGGGGAGGGACCCCCAGCGTGGTCAAGAACCCCCCCCCCCCCATGGGAAAAAAATCTCCTGTTATCGGACGGTCTGAGGTTGGCAGGTATGCATGCAATGTAGAGATTACATGGAATCCATCTATTTATATATCTGCAGTGCCGTCCACGGGGATCCCGGTGGCGGTAATTGAATAAGTGTGGGGATTGGAAACTCATTGGTTTGTGATCAGATTTACTACTTAAAGGGCAAGACCACTTTGGTATAGGAGGTTTGGGTTGTGTAGCATCATGATGTAACTCCAAAGGTGGACAAGAAATCAAAAATAATTTCTCCATTGACTAGAAATTGATAATTTAAAATATGCTCCTCATTGACTTACATTGTACAGTGAAGAGGGTCTTTTAAACCCGTAACTAATAATTGATATATGTGTGTGTATGTATATATATATATATATATATATATATATATGTCAGATTTTTTTTATAATATTAAAACAAATATATTTTATATAGATTATATATTTAAAAAATATATTATCGAACATCCAACAACAATATGAACTATAGTGTTAACAGAGTGACAATGACAACATCACATAAGTCATTGTGAAACAATTATGATTCATGGTCACACTCTATTTCAGTAATATCATTAAATTGATTATATCTTATTGTATTTATTTAATTTTATTTGAATGCAGGGTCATTAAAATGAGTCCATATACAATGTTGAATTAACTGTGGAAAAACTTGAACAAGGCACTGGATTAAGTAAACTAGGCTGTTAACTTCACAACTAAATTTCCATGGTAACTAAGGTAGGATTGCGTACATTTTCTTTCGTGAAATCGAGTCATGGATAAACTTATCCAGGGTGCTCTGGCTAAACTAATCTGGCAAGATAATTCAGCCGATAATTCGGCTTTCATGAAACCGATTCATCGCAAATCCTGGCTAAATTAAGCCATTAAGGATAGGTGTTAAATCCAGGCTTAACCCCTAATTCTGCTTGTTGCATGTTAATGTATCTGGTAGTAGTATGCATACAATTGTGTCTGCTACAATATACACTATAGAACAGTTTTGTACCAGATTGAGTATGGACAGAGTTCTAGTCCTTTGTGTGTGTGTGTGTGTGTGTGTGTGTGTGTGTGTGTGTGTGTGTGTGTGTGTGTGTGTGTGTGTGTGTGTGTGTGTGTGTGTGTGTGTGTGTGTGTGTGTGTGTGTGTTTACTAAGGCCTTTCTAGTAGGAGCTACAGATACTTTGAGAAAACAAGGAATTTAAGGCTTTATTTAAAACATAACAATTTTTCTTAAAAACAATACAACAGTGGACTGGTTTATAGTCAAAGGCATGGCAATAAATACAGTTTGGGAATGCAAGAAACAATAGGAAAATAAACATGATGGCACAAATATGACTATACCTATGTGATGACAGAGAGCACAAGATGGGAGTAAATTCTGGTCTGTTCGTCCACAGCAATTGAACAGCCATTAGAAAGTACTCACTCTTCACTTCAGGAAAATGGCTAATTGTTCCAGTGATTCTATTGTTTGGATTCATGAATATGGAAAAATTATAAACACTGGCTCATCCAAATGTTTCAACCCCTTTCAAGCTGTGTATCAAAAACTTTGATTGGCCTTATGAAAGTGGTAACAGAAGGGGCTAAGCACATGATTATAATCAAGTCTGCCAACATGTAAGACTGCTACACAGGAATGTTTCGTTTACAGGTAAGAATCACCATTGTAGAAAATCCAGGAATACAAAAACAAACGTTGGATTGTAACTTGTCACAATGCTGGTTCAACAAAGTTATCACTACTTCACAGTGTCCCATATATTCTTAAGGCTTAAAAACAGTAGATTTTAAAAAGAATTTAATCTAACTTATAAAAAAAAATGCAGATTTTCAACACTGTATCTCACCATTCTATGCTTATGACTATAACTCATTACAACCATTGCTTGGTGAGGTGGAATAGTAATGCACTCAAGGCAATATCTCTCTCTCTTTATGCTTGAATTAAAAACAAAACAAAATATAAGAAGACTAGCGAGGATAGCAAAAGACTTGCTCTGTTGTGTTGATAAAATACACATGTTAATACTGCTCCGACTAGCGGTTCTGCATAAGGGGGAGGGGGAGAAGAGGCGTGGCCACTAATAGTCAATGCCCTGGTCATTGTAATGGGCACTGTAGTCCTCGTGGTAGCTTCCCTGGTACTCCTCTTCTTGGAACTCGGCCTGATAGTCACTGTCGCTGATCTCTGATCCGTTGGTGCCCGTCCCCTGGCTACCATTGGCATGGATGACAGGCTCTGTGGGGCTGGCGCAGTACTTGGGGTCGTAGACCTGGCGGCCCAGGCCGTACACGCTCATGCCCTTCTGGGACGCCACCTTGTTGGTGCCCATCTGCAGGGAGATGGTGGAGTTGTCCAGGGACTGCGCCTGCTTCTGGTCAAAGATGTCTCGGCGGGTGCCTGGGGCCGACATGCCAGCCTATAATAGGTAGCGAGCAAAAGTAAATGCATTTTTAGATGTCGTTCAAAAATCCTTTGTACCTTTGTGCTCTACTGGACAAAACTTTGCTGTGTCAGTTTTGGAAACAAATTTCATGCTGGCATTGCACAGGTTACCTGTCAAGTAGCCCTCTATTCTATTGACAAGGTAAACCTCTAACTCGGCTTGAATTGAATGAAGACAAAATAAATGAATAATTACTACTAGCTTTTATAAGACAAATCCTCCTTTCAGTAGTGCCACACTGTTAAGGTTCACATTAGGCACTAGGGAGACGACCCCTTTGCAGGGGTGAGTTAGCTTTCACCTGGCTGGCTCCTTTGTTGGTGCCCATTTGAAGGCTTATGGTGCTCTGGTCAAAAGGCTTGTCTGTCTGTGTCTTTGGGTCATAAAGATGTCTTCTAGTGCCATAAGCGGTCATTCCGGCCTGGCTTGCACACTTGTTTGTTCCCATCTGAGGAGAAGAACAGAGCCACAAATAGAATCCTGTTTACTTCCAATTACACGGGAGGGGGAGTGGATGAGACCAGATTATGTTGAAATCTCAAACTTCAAGCGTCTCCCCACATGGATTAGAAAATCCCAATATATTGCTTAGTTTGCATTTAAAATGTTTTATTGGACAGTCTCAAAGAAAAACCTGACAATTATACAAAAGATAATAATAATAATAATAAAACCAACAAACAACCAAAACAAAACAACAAACGGCTATTTGCCACAAGCTTGAGAGAATTACACAAAAGATGGTTTATAATGTACTTTACAAGGACCTGTGAATCTACAGTGACTAACCAGAATGTTTAGCATAACTCACCTGTAGTCCAATGACACACTGGCCCGCTTTGATCTTCTCATCATCAAAATGCCGTGCTTGCTTGTCTGAGTATCTCACCCCGATGTCACACTTTGTGTCCATGCCTTTGGTCTTTGCCTGGAGAGTAACAGAGAAAGTTGGTTCATGGTTATTGATGATTGACGACGGAATTTTCAAGACACACATGTACGTTCATGATGAGGCAATGTTTGTCCTCCATGTGAAAAGGTACTGGGCTCACCATATTCGCCAGCGATAGCAGCGAGCTCTGGACTTGAGTCAGATTCCCATTCTCAAACAGGTCATTGGCCTCAAAGATGTCATTGGGCTTCATGCCATAGCCCAGGGTAGCTTTGATGAAATTCCCAAGGTTTTCCAGCTGGGGAGAAAAAGTAGGAGAGATCACAGGGTATTCAATAACAACAACAGCAGCAACAACAATCATTGCATTTGTACAGCCCTTTTTAATACCATAGTATACAAAGCTGCTTTGCAGAAAAATCTATTAAAAGAAAACAAATGAGAAAGAATAAAAACAAGCTATAAGAACAAAATAACTGAAAGTCAACTACTAAAATGAGCGTGAAAATAATACAAAGCAAAATGAGATTCAGATAGTCAGATGAGAGTCAGATATAGAAAAAAGCAGAATATTAATGCAAAATAATAATAATGATGACACTTTGGTAGAGGTTTGGGTTGTGTATTCAGCTCATCATCATCCAACTCTTCCAGAGATCTTGCAATTTCAAATCAAAGGTGCAATGGAGCAAGATATCTCGTCAATTGCACTAGTTACATCATGACAAGGCAAAGACACAACCCAAACCTCTACCAAAGTGTCATTGTACTTATGAGAAAATATTTAAAAGCAGATCGTGAGTTGCCAAGTCTAGCTTCTTCAGGTGAGAAGAGTATAGTCTCAATAACAGGCAGGTAGGTTGTGACTGAAAGTAGCGAAAGCTTAATGAATGAGTCTGCTTCTTCTCATCGCACGACATGCGGCGACAAGTCTTAAATGAGTTGAATGCCCTCTTTATGTTGTCAACTTCCTAGCGTTTCCTTAAAAATAGGCTCCTATTATCATTGAAGGGTGTGAACCCTTTAGAGAAGGTTTAGAACAAGTCTTACCTTGTGCCAGTTCAGCTGTGAATGGTTGATTTTCTTTATTGAACCAGGCTGCAGTTTGTTTATCAATCTGGAGGAACAGGAAGGTTTTTTTTTTTAAAAGGGGGGACAACACATTCAATGCCGTCATTAACCACATAAACCCTCTAGACTTGGTGGACCTGAGTTGCTTTGCACTTTGACCACGGTTCTCAATCTACACTAAATCTTGTTGCCAAAATTAGCCGATCTACAAGCACACAACACGGCAAGCTTGTAGATCTGCTATTTGTTTGGGCTAATGGTACCCCCAGAATATGGATGCTGGGATTCAAGTGGTTAAGAACACACAGTGAACGTGAAATGCAGACCAAGGGTCAAATAACAATAGTTGCTGCAATTGATTTATCCTGCGCCACATCTTTGTCAGCATCACCTGCAGCTAATAACAGCAGATCTCAGGGTGAGTGAGAAGTACAATGTGCACACACACACACACACACACACACACACACACACACACACACACACATTTTGGGATGGCAAATTGTTTTTGTGACATTTTTAATAACAGTAAGGCTAAAAATAGCTGATCTACAAGCTCACCACATGTTGCGCTGACACACGTTGTGAGCTTGTACTGTAGATCAGCTATTTCTCAGTGCACGACACCAGTGCGCAACTAAGTGTAAATCAGGCATAACTCTATCTCTAATACTTAAACCAAACTTCTAATGTCTAATCCTAAACCCAACCAGATTCTTTTTCTAAATGTAATGTATCTCTAAAAATCTGTTTTAACCATAAAACAAGCATTTTCTTGTGAGGACCAGGAAATGTCTATTTCTCATATTCTACTATACTTATAGGGACATTTGGTCCTCACAAGTATAGTCACACACACACACACACACGCACACGCACACTTACTCGCATAAGATGACTCCATCTTTTAGTCCTTTCTGGAAGGTCTCCCCAATAGCCATTCCTGTCACCTCCTCAATCCAATAGCGAAGCTCCTCTTCTTTTTGTAGATCATATTTCTGGGCAATCTAAAAGATCAAGAGACCAAAGTGACCGATTACTTTACGGTTGTTCACAGATTGTCCCACAGCACATGTCATTGCTCATAAAAACCCGGCAACGACTGCTTTGACAATACAGCAGTTCCCTCTTTATTTGCTGTCAAAACATGGTAAATCAATGCAATTCAGGTTAACATTTCCCACAAAAGAAAATGTGCTCAGACTATTGAGGGCTTCAAATATTATTGTGATGAGACATTTCAGCACGCAAGACCCTGTGATTTGGATTGGCTGCAAGGTGTTTCAAAAACAAATGAAAGATTTAGACTTTTGACAAGTCATAACATCAGGAAAGACTAGTCTTAAAAACAGAACACCAGCGTGAGAAAAAGAATACATGTTTTTATGGATGCTAGGAATACTCTCATGTCAGATTGAAATGTTGACAACCACTAAAGCCTACAGTATGATTTAAGTTAAGAGATAAAATTGTGCCTTGTTTTTAAGCCATCAAATACACAACTATAATGCTATTATACACAACTAACCACAAGAAGCCTGACCTTTAACCTTTGTTATGGGAATGAAAGACTTGTTGTGATGTCCGGCCCAACTTTATTAGTGTTGGGATTGTTTAGAAATCCCTGATGGATTTTATTTGCAGACAAAACATAAAACTAATTCCCAGACAAATTAAGTGGAATTAAAGAAAGGGCCTAGATTTAATGGCTAAAACACGTTTGAAACCAATCACCGCTGCTTCCCGCACAGAACACATTGGCCCCAAACTTTGCACTCGAGGGACTATCAGGAGATACAGGATGTGTCCATTTCCCCCAGCTGTGGTGTTCCGAGGTACAGTCTGAATGCCTCTGAGGTCACTCTAGACACAGTGAAAACAGCTGTAGGCGTATTAGAGCAGTGGTTCCCAAACTTTCAGCTCAAGACACAAAAAGAGAAATTAGACGTTTGCCAGGGACCCAAACTAGTGAAAATAGCAGATCTACAAGCTCACAACGCGGCACGAAGATCTGCTATTTTCACTTTTATTCATTTATGGAAATTAGATTTATTTTGTCTATGAACTACTTTAGAAATTTGTTGGAATTCATTTAATTGATGAAAAGCTGTGATTTCTTTTCCCTTTTATAAAATCTTTTGATTAGAATATTTTTAATTGAAGAAAAAAAAAAGGGGTATTTACTCGTGACCCAAAGATGGGTCCCGACCCACTGTTTGGGAAACAGTGTATTAGAGCATTAGAACAGACAGAGCAGAAGAGAGAGAGAGCTCTTGGACTCATAGATTTGATACATGACTTTAGGAGACAGTCTAAGAGGAAGCCTGTGTGCCAAAAATGTGAACACTGGAGAGCCTTGCCAACTACATTTTGTCAAACATGTTCATTTCCTCTCCACTCATTGTGCATGGCCATCACTGTTACAATGTGACAGATAAGAGGCAATCCCTGCTGGTTCCAGACTCTGATCGGCCAGTTGAATGTTAGATCTCTCAGTCACCCTGTGCACACAAACACTCACCTACGGCAGGTTCAGCTACAGTATATAAACAGGGATGCACAAGACTGACTAATATCGTGTTTTGTTTTTGTTACGCTAATTGCTGCAATTTCAATTTTGTTAACACAGTTTTCCAATCATTTTATGAAAATGAATAGAGTCTCTGAAAAAACGTTTACCTCAATGGAAAAAGCATAGTCTCACGAATCAGAACAGCCACTAAAACTACTGCTTAGGAAGCCAACCATGTTACTTACAATATGAAAGGACCACCCTAAAGACTTAGGTTTTCATTCAACTCTTGTTTCTAGACAGTTTTAACCACAACACCTGGGAGATTGTCCTCAAGTCTCTATTTGAGCATTAGTATTTACTTTAGAGAGTGACTTGTGAATCTAACGTTTAACCACAACACCTGGGAGATTGTCCTCACTCTCTATTTGAGCATTAGTATTTACTTTAGAGAGTGACTTGTGAATCTAACGTCTGATTATCCGTTCAGCCCCTAACAAACACACAGTACTGTATGTGCACACAAACATGTGCACAAAAACAAAGCTCTGGTAAATAGAGCAGCAGGCAGACGTTTGTCTGTGCCTGATGGCCCCCCTGGAACATTTCCCATAGCCTGTGGGTATGTTTCCCATAGAATGAGAAAAACAAGCCACATAAGGAAGCGTACACAAAAGTATGTCAAATGTGTTCAAAACAATGCAGTTGGTTCTAACAGCACAATAATATCCAGTGTTGGTGTAAATATGTTACGCTCTCATGGGTTAAATTAAAGTGGAGACCCGCACCATAAGCTCATGGGTCATTGTAAAACAAAACAACGGTACATCTGTGGTCTCTAGGACTTTCCAAAAAAAATATCTGGCGGGCTCTACTGTTATTAATACGTTTATCCTAAAGACAATTCCGATCAACCAAAGAAAGACAAGTTTAACTCTATCGGACGCGAGCGGCAGGGGGAAGACAGCAAGAGACGAAACATCTGGCGACCCCTTCTCTCACCACAGTCCGCTCTTTGTGTTTATGAGTGCCGGCTTAAACATGGGGAGATTAATGTGACCCAAACCTTTTTGTCGTTATCATTTACAAAGGAGATAGTTCCATGTACATTGCTATTGGTCTGTCTTTTCCCCCCCATCTCAAATGATCAAATTAGCACTAGATTAGTTCAGTTGGGGCTTGGTTCTGAAGCCCACTAAAATGTGCAAAGCATAGATATTTGCCATTGGGAATC
Source organism: Gymnoscopelus braueri (assembly GCF_963280865.1). Lineage (NCBI taxonomy): Eukaryota > Metazoa > Chordata > Actinopteri > Myctophiformes > Myctophidae > Gymnoscopelus > Gymnoscopelus braueri. The sequence goes on from NC_137623.1 coordinate 30,306,194, forward strand.
GGGATACATTTTTAGGCTTAACTGCAATGGCATGAAGTAGGAATCTGTGCAGTAGTAAAAGCACTGTAACCAAGCTGAAAATAAGGAGAATTCTACAATCAAGAACAATCCAGAATCAAGCTTTTTATTCAGTGATACGATGCAGAAATCGAATCATGTTTGTGGATCTCGGGATCCGCATGGGAACAGCATGGATCCCATGTGGATCTCAGACTTCATGTGGCCAGACTGTGACCTAAGTCGACTATGACGTCAGTCGTCTATACATATGACACATCTAGGATGTTGGACTTCAAATTTGGGCAAGGTTTCAATCCGATTTCCATTGACTTCCATTATGAAATTAAAGTGTAATCAGAATCAGAATGAGAAACTCTTTATTGTCATTGTACAAGTACAACGAAATTGAGGTAGAAGCCCTCAAACTCATTAAAAGACGACATATAAGTACAGTAATCATTTTGCCTACTGGCGATATGCATACAAGGTTTGGCGCCGATCAGTCCAGACGTTTGTGAGATTAGCTCCGGAAATACAGAAACACACACGTAGACTGCTAGTCTCCTACAAAGCCACGTTGTAAAAAGGCCAGGGAAAAACCGACTGACTGCCGGTCAGCCTTCAGAGCAAAGAAAGGCTTTGTTTCATTTCGACCAATTAGCCACATGGGGTCTACATTTCACCAACGGGCCAGTCAAGCATGACATGCTATTTTCCTCCAGTGCGAAAAAGAGGTCATACCCCGGACCTATTCTCATATAATGGGCAGGGCAAAAAGTGAAAACTTCACAAGATTCACCCCTCTGCCATCTCGGTGAAGGGCAAAGGGGATGTCATGTTCCTAAACACAACTCAATGGGAGGTTGGAGGGGAAAGGCTAGAGCGGAACATCTCTGGCCATGATGTCAGCCCCGACAGCACTGTCATTTAGGGAATTAATCAGAGGCATTCTGTGTCACTGGTGTTTTGAAGCCATTCCTGAGAACATAGAAGCCTCAGAGAAAGAGAGAGCTGGCATGATTAGAGAGAAGGGAGATTTTCTCTCTCTCTCTCTCTCTCTCTCTTCCCCCAGCAGTTCTTTCTAGGAGGGTTGCCAAGAACTCAGAAAAAAAGAAAAGAAAAACAGGGCAATGGAAAAAAGAAAGAAAGAAAGAAAAAGTATCCAGTTCTCTTCATCTTGATGGAGTCATTAAAATGAGCTTCTGAGGGGAATATCTGGAAGGTTATGGTTAAACCCCACTGGAACTGAACCCCAGACAACCCCCCCTCCTCCTTTTCATTTCACCTCTGAACCTGAATCCTGAAAGCATTCCCTGGTGACCGTGCAAAACATTTTTGGACAATGGAAGTTTTAAAGGCAAGTGGATGGTCTTATGTTGGGAGCCCTGAGGCAACAATGAAAATCAATAAACGGACAGAAATACAGCATCCCCTCGAGAAGCCCCTCCCCCTGCTCTGAGCCCAAAGCTGCAAACAAGAGATTTCGAACGGTCAAACAAAAAAAAACTATGCTTCTCCCCTGTTCTAATCCTTGAGGACACCCTCAGTTTAAAAAGAAATAAAACCAAAATAAACTGAAGTAGAGAACGAGAGCAAAGACCACAACAGAATGTGATCACGTCCTCTATCACTTTCACACTGATTAACCATTTGTTGAATCATACACATGACCGAGTACTGAACCAAGGCTGAACAAATAGTCCAGCTGCTATTCATTAATATTTAACCATCATTTAGCATGGAAACACATCATCTGGTGAGAGTTGCCGTGCCATCAATGTAAAGTGAACTAGTAAAGTATAAGCCAAAATAAAACAAAAAACAAATGATAGTTTCAGTAGCTAAGTGTAAGTTCAGGACAACCACGCCAAAGTCTAATTGAAGACATACTGTACATAGAAAAAGACATACAACAATATCTATTAAAAAGCGGTACATGACCTAGAGACTCTTGCCTGGAAATCATTACAGCTAGCTTTCTTATTTCAGTATCAGATATTACACTCAATCCCAACTAAAACAAGTATTATGGTGTTCTGGTTAAGGCACCATTTCCCAATCTAGAAGGTCAGTCATAAGAACAGTGTTATTCTAAATGTTTAATAATATCTTCTTTAATAATAGAGCACATTAAACTTGTCCTTCAAATTCTACGGATCTATCCAAAACTAACACAAACAAGATCTCAGCAATGGCCTTCTAAAGAACAAGATAATAAGAAAAAGTCAAGAATAAACTTCTTGGCGTCAATGGGACTCGAACAATAGTTACAGGAAGAGAATCTTTCCTGTTGATCTAAAAGTAGAGCCGTTGGGTCACCTTGACAACAGAAAGGTATTTGGGAAATCACAGGGCAATGATCGAACCAATCCTAATCTACCAGAATGTTCTGCTGTCAGCACATTGCATGGGAACGAGCCAAACACAGCCTCCCAGGATGAGTTCCCTATCTGTGGGGGAGTGGCGTTCTAAAAACAGAACACAGCAGCGCCAGTACCTGGTGTGGAGTTGCGCCTGCAACTCATCAGCAGTCTTGTGCTCATCACCACCTCCGTGGGAACCCTCAGTCAAACAGGCTGACCTCCAGGACAGGACAAGACCCCCCCCCCCCCCCCCCCGAAGTATTCACATTTTTTTCTTGAGTTAAAGTATCAATATACCACCGTGTAGAAATACTCTTACAAATAAAAGTCCAGTATTCAAAATTTACTTGAGTAAAAGCAGAAAAGTATTGGCATCAAAATATACTTAACAGTACCAAAAATAAAAAGGTACTCATTAGGCAGAATGTCCCATTTCGCAAGCTTCCAAATGTATAAAATCCTTTGAAAATAGCAGATCTACAAGCTCACAACGAGTCGCAAAGCAACACGTTGTGAGCTTGTAGATCGTCTATTTTCAAATAGCCAAAGTATATAGGGCTGAAGTGGTTAGTGTATGGTTTGTAATAATAACCTAATCTACAAAGTAACTAGTAATTATCATTTTCAAATAATTGTAGTAGATTAGGCCTAAAAAGTACAAGATTTGCCTCCGAGATGTAGTGGAGTAGAAGTAAAAGAATACTCAAGTAAAGTAAAAATACATCAAAATGGCACTTAAGTACATTACTAAGTACTTGAGGTAAGGTAACTAAGTACTTGAGTAAAAATGTACTTAGTTACCTTCCACCGCTGAAAAACGCCATGAATATGAGCCCACAGAAAATGGCACATCAACAACCAGCACACTATCCCTCTTTCCATCCACAGTTGGCCATTAACATTGAACAAGTTCCTTTAATACACAAACCAGGAGAAGAACTCTTCAGTGACAACAGTGTGTGTTGACAAAGATGGGAAATGGTGCAATGGAGTGTTTCTTTTTATTTATTTTGTTTAAAGACTGTGAAGACAAAATGACAGTCTGTGTAATGGCTGGTGGTGTTATCAGTGGAGAGACCGCAAAACCAAAATGACATCCTTTTCAGATCCAGGCGATAGCTAGGCTAAACTTTGTAACCTCTCCCTCGGGGTCATTGGCACTTGGCTTGTGTATACGAATGTGAATAACCGCCTTTGTAAAGTTCTCAAGGCATATAATCACCTGCCATTTGGAATGAGACTAGTGATAACACTGGCTGGTGGTACCATTTCAGGTCTGACATGGCTTCACATACACTCCAAGGCCTACTGTTTGTGCCATTGGAACAGAATTGGCAAAAGGAGGCTTGAGTGTCAAAGCTTTTAGTTTCAGTTTAATCTATGGGCAGTTGACCACTTAAATCTTATACTTCATTGACCGGTGGGGATCCTCAGGGGTCAATACTTGGTCCCCTCCTTTTTTCCCCTGTAAAACAATTCTCTTTGCGGAAAAAAGCCAATCCAGAAGCTCACAATCACAACATGACACGATGTGGGCGTGTAGATAGGTGTTATTTTTACCTAATATTAGCCTGTTGTCGCTGAACGATCGTCAATTGTGGCATAGGGTTCGGATATAGCAACAGAAATCCTGACCTATATTTTGAAGCTCAGAATCCAAGTACCCCCTTTACCCGAGTACAACATTTTGCTTAGAAAACGATGCAGTGAATGAATGATTGATGACCCAACTTCTGAACAATACAACATTACAAATAAGAAATTCAGTAAAAGAGTTGCAATTAGTGCATCCTGAGAAGATTATTTTAAATTGTGGCCATAACATTTCAGAAAGTTAACATTGTAAAATAAATGTTTCCATTTTCTACTTAATCTCTTACCCCCTGTAGAACCGCCGTATACCCCTAGGGATACGTGTACTCCCATTTGAGAAACACTGCCATATATTATACACAAGGGCAAAGTTTTGATACAAAGATGGACTATTCAGTGGTTTTATTTTTCATTAAAAAAAATATATATATATATATTTGGGGGAAACGAATCGATGCTGTTGTCAGGCTTCCAAGTTCCAAATAGTTTTCTTTTCGGCTTGGCAGACAGAAACACTAACTCTGTTGTCCTGATGTGACATCAACGCGCCCACTCAAAGGCAAACCAAACTTCAAGGGGGCGAAGAACAAACTCGAACAAAGATACTTCAGGGTCATCATGGCCTCTAGAAGGTTGATGAATGATTGAATGAGAACATTGTTTGTCTTTGTTCTAATTTGCCACGTGCCTTAGAGGGAGCTCAGGTATGCCTTGATACAGGCCTAGTGTACAGTAAGACTGTCTGTTTGTATTAGAACATAAAAATACAGAGCAATCACCTTATAATTACACACACTACTTGGTTGATGCATTTACACCACCAGCCACACATGGCCTTATCTGACATCTTCAAACAATAATTGCCTTTCTTGCTAGGGTGAAAACATGAGATTGATAACATGAGATTCGCTGTGTTATTAGCCATTCTGATCACTGATGTTAAAACAATTTGCAATTTTCATTAGCAATAGACAATGGTAGGTATTAGTGCATGTTGTACAACCCATTTGGTAACAGTGACTAGGCTAGATAATAAGAAAATGGTATTGTGGCCTGAGGAGGTTGAGATCTTTACCACAATTTACACTTTTGACAATCAGTGAATTGATGTCAACATGTGTCTCACAATGCTCATGAATCTCATTTCCACCTCAACCTAGTGTTCTTCTCTCGAGTTGAAGTCTTGAATGAAAAACTTGCTTCTACCATTAACGAAAACAGACTAACTTGCAAAACTAGACTAACAAGTCATCAAAGTTCATGACCTCATTCCCTTCTGGGGATTTTTTTTAAGTGGGCTTGAAGTTGACAGATGTGCTCAGACACTGAGGAGTTATTTCTCTTGTTGCCATTCTGTCAAACATTTGGCTAACACTTAAACCTACCTCAAGGTTAAAACCTTGAAAAACTGGCTGGGGTGAACCCAAGTGTTTTATTACAGGGAATCACCAAAGTTTCAGGTTTCAGTTTTCCATTGGAATGCCCAACAGCAACGTTTTAAGCTTGATAATCAAAAGGAGGTTTGTGCTTTCAATGGGTGCGATCGTCAACTTGAACGATTCAGAGATGCAGACATCTATGGCTTGGAAAACAAAATCTGACAATCTCTTGAAAACGTCGCTGACCGACAGCAGCTGGTTATCGTCCGAGGTTAACAAGCAGATACACTGGAAACCAAGCTGCTTTCCATTTCCTCTGTCAAAAAGTCTTGAATGTGTATCACCAGCTCTCCAATAAAAGCCTGGCTGTTGGCAGTCACACTGGAAAATATCTATGGGAATACAAGTAGAATTAGGAACTAATATTTTCATAATTTCATGACTCTGCTCAGACAAGCCCATATGACCCATTTAAAAGTGTGGATTACCTCATCTAGGGAGTTGTCAAGCCACAGTGTGAAGAAAAACTATAAAAAGTGAACAGGAGCAAATAACGTTGCCTGACAAAGCAGCAGACGCATGACACACAAGCAGACTCCTGAATTACTGACTGGATCAGAAAAAGGCCGCAAGAGACAGCCTAATAACAAAAAAAGATTAACTAATTAAAAAGGGACAGCTTTATCCAAAACAGATTTCAGCATCCTAGCGGAGCTGCTTCCAGACAGTTCTCAATCTCTTCCAATACAGACCCATGTCAAATGAGAACTCATTTCTGCCACACACTATAGGAGTATGACCAAAGTCAGTGTACAGTACACCCATTATAATTAGTGTCCTTTGTTTCATTGAATGGAATAACATTCTACACAAATTGTGTAGAATGTGTGCTTCCAATTTCCTCAGTCATCTCAACAAACAATTTCTGTATCTGTGTGCGTGGGAGGGGGGGGGGGGGTTGGGGCACGAGGAGATTGTCATTCTGAAACAGAAAATGGTCTTCCGTAAACTGTTGCCACAAAATTGGAAGCACAATTGTCTAGAATGTTATTGTAGCTGTAGAATTGGTCATATCACTTTTGGTGAAAGTTACATTGCACCTCACCTCTAATGGAAAACTCAGAAGGGATATTACAGAGCGTGAATGATGAGGTTCACTTGGAACACAACATGATTTGACTAATTTTAGAGAGACAAACACTATGAATTGCAGCATGGATGGGGTCCTCATCAAGGGGGTTTGTACAGGAATCTCAGGCATCCAATTCTAATGCATACCACTTGCAGAGTAATGAAACCTTCAGCATCCCCCAACCCTCATCCCCTGAATCCATTGTTCATGTGCACTCTGACTATTCTAGTTTTCACTAATTGAACAGGGTTCAATGTGAGAGTAGTTGGAGAAACAAAATGAAAAAAGGTGTCCAACTTTAAGAAGCACATCTCTGAATGCTGGCCCGTCAAGACTGTAGGTGTAGTAGGAACTATTTTCCAAAAGTAGACATGGATTTCAATCTAGCAGTCGTCATTTCCCTTGCAGAGCAGACTCAAATGACATATGGTAGGCCAGCCAGTCTCAACCATTTCAGGTCGTGACCCCACAAAATAATCATATTTGAACTGGAAAGCACTTGGAATGTAGGAGTTGAGGCATTCAATTTTGTTCGACTCGGAGTCGGTTCCACCGATTAATATACAAGCTCATATATCGGCTATTTTCAAAAAGATTGCCTCCTTATATTATTTGACAAATGAAAATTTGGCCAATGTTTGACCAGTTTTTATAGTATATAGTTTGTTGATTACTTTTGATGCAGTAATGATCTTTTTGGTTTTGAGGTATTAAAAGGGTCTTAAAAGTCCTTAAATTGACACTGTCACCTGGAGACCCCCCTAAAAGAATCATGTGAGGGCCCCTCTGGGGGTCCCGACCCACAGGTTGAGAACCACTGTGGTATGCCCCTAAGTTTAAGTTCTGCACATTTCTGACTGTACATATTGATGCTTAACTTTTACAACACACTTGTTATTTTTGACAGACGAAGTGCAAACGTGATGAAAAATCGCAGCCAGGCCAGCTAATAGAAATGGTTCAAATCATGGAGAGAGGGATAGCTATTACTTTCCCTTGGCCTGCACAGTTTTTCTCTCCCCCACAATGATGTCATGATTTAGCCATTTCCTACTAATAGGAGACAGAGGAAAAAAATCTTTTGAATGGCCCAGACCACTGTTAGGAACACTCTGACTTATTGCATTAAAAGTAATATTTTAGTCTTGTCCTTACTAGTGAAATCTTGTATGCTAATGGTATTATTAATTAGGGCATACATGTTTCTTATATCAAAAGATGACTAGTATATTTCAAGTAGTCTGTGAATTATGAAGGAAAATGAAAATAGTGTTACTTTTGACCCTGGTCTCCCCTACTGATGGCAAAGGGTCGTTTGTCAAACGCATTTAGGTTTAAAGATAATATGTTTTAGATGTCACTGGTGTTTTAACATGTTTGGAAACTTTGCACACCAACTTTTTTCAGACAAAGGGGAAATATATCTGGGCTAAACCCTCTGTGACACAGGCTCGCGTGGCATCCATTAACTGTCAAAAACATCGTTAAAACAATACTTATACAGACGTGCGTGGATGGATATTCTAATATTAATAAGCTATAATCTCATTGACCCATAGCCTACTATCCTCCAGCTGGCGCCTTCCTCCCTATGGGAACAATGAGTTGGACCTTCCTCCCTATGGGAACAATGAGTTGGACTTGGCTTTCATCTCATGCAAGCTTCTTTCCTTCATTTCTAACATTTATATGAAAACTCAGGATAGAATTAGCCTTGGATCAAAACTATCATAGATGCATTTTATTGAGTTTTACTTTCGTATCTGTAATGTCAAAATCGATTTAAAAAAAATACATCTATAGTCTTGATCCAAGGCTAGAATAGAATAGCAAAAATAAATCATATACTTTCCCCAGCTTCAAGGCATAGATTGGTTTTAATAACTGCCCCTGTGTTCCAATCAATGGACATAAAGATTTACACAATGCAAGGGAAAGTATTTGTCTCGGGGCCCCTTTTTTTAGCAGCAACTCGAGCGTTTAATGCCTAGAATAATATCAGGAACGAAATGTAAAAGTATTTTGTGCGGATTAAAAGAGCTGCATATTCATAAAATTACAATGCGACTCTAGTCCGCTTTGATCACTTAGTGGAATTATGCATTCCCCAAACCAAAAAAGCAAGAAAAAAACCGAAATATCTGAGTTTTAGGTTTCGTTTTTAGGGCAAAAAACAACAAAAAACATTACGACTTACTTTGCTTTTCACTTCTGCGGATAATCCATATGCTGGTCCCTTATTGAAACTAGTCATTTTGGTTTTCGTGCGAAAACAAGTCAATGGCTACAATGTAGCAAAGCGACCCCCTTCGCGCGACCTTATCAAAACGAGCGTTTTCAGGGTCGATCCTTATTTAAAAGTCCGGAGAGTAAATAAATCCCTGTGTGAGGGAGGAGAGCGGGAGTGAACTAATAGCAACCCGATTCCTCAAAGTACTGCCTCGCAATGTACTTTGTTGGGGGAGAAATGGCCAGGGTTGACGGAGCAATGAGAACCAATGAGAACAGCCTCCGTATGAGCCATTCCTCTCCTGTTGTTGACAGTCTACTCCAGTGGTTCTCAAACTTTTTGGTGCCAAGGACCCCCATCTGTGAATGTTTTGTGCCAGGGACCCCCTGAATAGACGATTTGTTAAAAAAAAAAAAAAGCAAAATTCTTCAAACACTAAGATTTTTTGAAAATATAAAAAAATAGCAGATGTACAAGCTCACAGTGCAGCACGAAGTGACACACTATGAGCTTGTAGATCTGCTATTTTTGAATAGCCAATGCATACAATATGGATAAAGGGCTTGCTTAAAATGTATTAACACTTTTAGCTGGGGACCCCCTGGAACTCCCTCAAGGACCCCTGGGGGTCCCCGGACTCCACTTTGAAAACCAATGGTCTACTCTACTGAATGTAGGAATTGATGATGTGAACCATCTGTGCTGTTTGAAAAATCTAATTAACAGTGCATTTTCCACTTTGAAAGACAACCTTCTCATTTAGGGAAATTAAAAGTTAGATTTGATTGATTGATTGAATACTTTATTAACAGTTTGCAAATAGTACAGTGGTACGATTATACAATGCATGGTGCTAAAAGGATAACACAAAAGGCCCTGAGGGCTTATTTCCATTGTGGTCCTGTGTATTCAATTCATATAGAAAGAATCCCACATTAACAATTAGGTTGCATTTGTCTTGACTCTTTGTCATTTCAATCAATTCATGTGTTTTCTTTTCAAGCACCTGCACATGCAAAAAAATATCACAGTGGTCCATTCTCTGATAGTAAGTGATAGGAAGCCTGGCACATTTTGTGAGACATACAAATAGCCCACTATACTTGGCTGTGTCATGGGAGTCAGGTCAGGCTTGAATAAAACTATCCCTGAGTGCTGTGCATGCAATAAACCCAGTGACCCACAAGGATTCCTGACTCCTTCAAGGTTGAGGGATGAGTGGATGCTAAACACACAGCATGATGAATTACAGTAGTGGTTTATATTTGTTGAACAAAGTTTCTGTATGCTATTTCTGTATACTAAGGGAAAAACATCAACATATTTGATCATTATGCAGCTTGCCAATTTCACACGCTTGGACCATCACATTGCTAAAATATCTAGCCTTGAATCAGGACTAACATCTTTTATTGATTCTGACATTTGCATATCTATTCTATGATAGTATTGATCCAAGGCTATTACTCAATATATAAAACATGTGATGCCAGCTGACATAATGCCACCATCACCATTTAAAAAAGTTGACTATCAATTTTGAAATGAAACCCTTGTGCACACAATACATAAACATAATCACAATGAGATCGAGAAGTAGCCTGCAAATCTGCTGAGAGAACTAAAAACAATGGACAAGGAGCTTCTCAAATGGAAAATCACATGGTTGTACTACATAATCCAAACTCAATCCTTATTATATTTGGTCTCTGCCGCATTCAATATTTCCATTGTCTTTTTAAATCACATTAACCAAACTCATATTCCTCTCATATTTTACAGGCTCTTAAGCTCCATGTCAGCCCATAATGTAAGAGAACAGAACATTAGAGAACATCGCTTGATACCGTTTGCATTTAATAAAATACATTATTAAACATGTACACTACAAGAGCATTATTTATGTTTTCTGCATTCTAGACAACATATTAAATTAATCGTATTTATAATGTGTGTATATGGATGGGGACGTGTAGGTCTATTTCTTTAGTTTGTAGAACAAGGGTGTCATTTTCCTTAATGATCTGGGTCATCTTCAGAAGAGCTCTGATTTCAAAAGATAAGGTCAATATTGCTACTTCCCCATTCAAAATACAATAGCCCCAGTTCTGTTCAGCCCTAAAGGGTTAGATGGCTACATTATTGTATACAGTATATGCTTTGTATTCACTCGGGAGACTATAGCCTAGTCACCCACTCATTTCTTTGTATGTCTGCAATTCCCTGGAGATATTTAGTATGTTTTCAAATAGAATTAAGAGCGTGATTTATGATGCTTTAATTGCTACATTATCAGGCATGACCTTGATAGCAAGACAATCAAATCCAAGACCATAGAGACACTGTCAAGTGAGGCTTCTTACAATATTAGTCCTGGCATGTGCTCAACATGCATGGAGGAGATGCCTTAAAAAACTCCCCTCGATGGATCACCTTACCTTTCCCTATTGGAGAACAACCACACCGGGGCTCGAGTGCCCCTCATCTCATTCCCATCAATGTAAAAAAAACATTTTTTATTTCACACAGCACTATAAACCATTAATGAAATCAAATTGTGGTTTGCTCTCATTTGTCACTTTAAAAACATGTGGCATGTGTAAAATCATTGATTTCTTAATATGTATATATATATATATATATATATATCATAATAATAACACATAATATATATCACTCTGAATCTGGGCAAAAAAAGGTTTTTATACTAAAGGGCACAAGCCCTGTCGTCCCAGGTGACTTTGTTAGTATAATTACTCAAACCAGCGCATGCACAAGATGGAAGCATCCAGTGCTAGAAACACTGCCTCTGATGGTCACCCAGAATTCATAGATCCGTAGTTGCATACATAACTCTCGCCTGCTCTCACACACACACACATGTGTGGGATCCCCACACATGTGGGGATCCCATTCCCATCCGATCCCCATTAGCAGATCCCCATTAGCTTCCACAAAGTGGTCGCTAGTCTTCCTGGGGTCCGCACAAAATGAATAAAATAAAAACAGACAATAGTTAAAATTGTGCTCAACAGGCAACATGTATTATCAGCAAAATAAGTGAAGTCGCTCTGCTTATAAAACAGAGACAACATGACAAATAGACTATTTTGCCTCACGTCCATGTCGTTCACCAAAAACAAAAAAGTGTCACAATGTACACACATCCTCTAAGTGTTCCCTTTAGTTGTTCTTGGGGTATTTGTCACGTACACGTGTACAGTACATACCTGAAATTCTTCCTCTGTATTTACCCCTCATATTAGGAGCAGTGGATGCCATTAATGTCACCCGGGGAGCAGGCAGGGGTTAAGGGTCTTGCTCAGGGACACTTGCATATACTGGGCAAGCTGGGGGTCGAACCGGCGACTTTCCGATTCCCAGAGGGCCTCTCTAGTCACTCAGCTAAATTAGGCTTCATGGGGCTGGTTACAGTGCGGTACTGGTTCATTAAATGGTAAATGCTGCCCTGCTGTTGGCAGGGTATCATTTATGGTTTCTATGGATTGACTCAGGCCACGTTTGCCAAACCCTGAATGTTCTCAGTGAACTCACATTTCGATCCTGTTGGGTTGATCATTACCACCCTGCTCATTGACTGTACAGCGACTTGTGTGACCAAGTTCACATCACACAGCTAGTTTAAGCAATGCCCCAACCTAAGAGTTAGAACAACCCTCTCTTATCATGTGACACAGATAGAAGCAGTCTGCTTCTCACACAGATGCTGAAGAGATATGTCCTATAAATAGCCCCAGATGTCAGCCGGGGCCACAAACCTTTTCAACCTCCTATTGGTCATGTTCAGATCGTCTCCATTTTAGTCAATGTTCTTCCTGTCCTCCGAGCCGTGTCCAGGAAAAGGAAAAGAACCACAAAGGAAACGCAAACATAGGAGTAACAATGATTCTTACACCAAAAGCACATTCCTGAAAGACAATACAGTGGTTTCTTTTTAAAGTGTTCAGTCTTTAATGATTATACAATTCAGATGGACTGAAGTACTGAAATACACTTTACCAGTGGTTAAATGGGGCACAGAGTGGAAAAAAATAAGTAATGGTTTATGTCGTTCATATGATGTGCCAGGATTGTACCAGACTCACAGACCTACTTGAAGCGCACAAATATGCTTTTAATTTGCACTCTGCCTCCTCCAAAGATAGAGATGGGTTATTATGGGGTGTTGTACAAGTACAGAACATCAAATAAAGGCTGGGAGGTATAAAACATGTGCTTTCAGACGATCACCATACACACTGTTGTACTGACAATGAACCACCTTGGAGACTTGACCTCAGATGAGATCAAATTATGCTAACTTGTACAGTGTGCCAGCTGACTTGGAGAGACATTTTATGTCAAGGTCAAATACAAATTATTCAATTCAAAATTCAACCAAATTAAATAGAAGCAAGGGTGATCTTTTAAAGTACATAAAAATCTTCCCTGGGATTCCCCGTGTATTACCAAATGCATTGAATGATGAAAGGTTAATAGTGTCTCACGGATTTGTATGTCTTCTTGCAGAAATTCCTGTACAGTCTTGCCTCTGTCATTGTGCCCCAACGGGGACAAGAGTCATACAGTATCACCCAAATGCAGGCGAGACAGCAGTTTTCACCATGCTGTCAGTTGGTTATGTTGTTCAGTTTACTTGCGGTAGAGTATCAATGTGGTATTCTGAGCTATACAAAACTGGAACGCTGTGGATGACCTAATGCTAGTAGCATTTATTAAGTCTGAAGATTCATAAACAGACTGGTGCCATGAATGTAAAGGATTCCATTTAGTAGGCCTACCTTTGGATTGCATGTCAATACAATGCAATAAAGACTGATGCCTCTTATGCATGTTTGTACAAAATCGTTTTTTACATTCACAATTGTCCCATTTCTTCCTATTTCGCACATCCAAAAAGATTCACATTTGTAACAAAGAATGTCAAACCACTCTTCCGAGGAAAATGGACTTGGGATATTTGTCCCTCAGGGTTGGCCACTGCACAAAGAAATAGTCCGAGATCGGGTAGAGGATCTTCCCAGAAAGCGAAAGTTTCTCAACTCGACATATGCTTTCGACGTAGACAATCAGGACCTTCTTCAATCCCAGAATTCCGAGCAGGAGTCCTGCTACGCATAGAGGGACACAGGTTCCAGGGCCATTGCACAGCACCTGAAACAACATTCAAGACACAAAGGAGACAGAGAAGGAGGAGAGATGAGACATAGAATGTATCAACAGCAGCAACAGGCCCCAGGCATTTCACAAGGCCCTGGTTAAAAAAAAGACAAATCAGCAAGTTGGGCCTCTGCTCGATCACTCTGAATAAAGGAATGTGCTGAACTCTGCTGGCCTGTATATACAGTCTGAATACTGGGAGGGAGGTGGGAGGAGATGAAGATCTCCATGGAGAGAGAGTAACGGGGGGGAAAAAAACCACTGAAAAATAGGTGATTCAGACTGGGGGCACAAGAGGTAAGACAGCGAGACTAAAGGGGAGGGAAAGAAAGGGAGGGGGGGAAAAAAAGAGTGAAGAGAAAGCTCTTAGATGAAAAACTGCCTTCGGGGCAAAGGGAGAGTGAGGGAGTGAAGTTTTAGGAGTTGGGGATTTTACGGGAAAGCAGACGGGAGACGATGCTGGAATTGCAGGGCCCACAGGTCTGGAGAACTCATCAAAATCCCTTTAGTACAGACGTAGCATTCTGAGCACACACTAGGTTCGCAATATCCTCTCTGCACGCTGCTCTGGAAGTTACATTGCTAAGCCCTTATAGTGTGGACGGAAAAGTGACACCCCTCCTCCTGTACTTCTTGCATGCAAATGAGAAGCACATTTCATAGCTCAATGTTGAGAAAAAGAAGCATGTAACATACTAGCAAGGCAAAGTGAGTGAGCAGTGTCAGTGGTGGGGAGGTGAAATCTCCCCAAACCCAACACCCACAAATGCATCTTTGAATGAAACAAATGCACTTGGGGGTGCAAACCCTGACCACAACATCCCTTATATACCTTTATCGACTGTGACCGTGACCTAAAAAATGTATCATCTCTTACCTACTGATCATTCCTACAAATTGTAAAGAAAATCCACCCATCCAGTCTTGAAATTGACCTTGAACTTTGACCTTTTCGACCCAAAAGTTAATCATCTCTTCGGGGCAGCATATTGATCATTCCCACCAAGTACCATGAAAATCTGCCCATCCGTTCTCAAGTTATCTTGCCAAAGCGAAGATGTCTACTGTATGAGCTACAACATATGGGGGGTAATTAAAACAAAAAAGGATCACGAGAGATTCACAACAACAATTGAATAGATAAATATCAAATACAGTAGGTAATGGCTAATTAGGTCATCATGGTGCTTGTTATTAAGCCTAGTAATGAACATATCTTCTAAAATTCACTACACTGCAGCAGAATGGACACACTGAAATAGCAGATTGGAACTCTTTGTGGCGGGCTGAACCCAGGGTGCTACTGTAGCTGTACTTAGGTGGCACTGTTGTAATCTATTGATGCAATATAGCCCTGTGTTGAAGGTCCAGTCTAACCCTGCCACAGGCTACAGAAGCAGTCTCAACACAGCTCTGGAGGCACCAGTTTACAGTCCAAATGAAGGGGTGATAGCGGTTGAAGTGTTTTAAAAAATGTCACATATTCCTGCTGGTCCCGTTACTGGCAATGAGGCTGCTGTCAACCACTAGAGAAGTGCTGACACCAGCCCATACTGGTGCAGCATGATGAAGCCAGCACTCCATGTGACAATGTTTGCTCACTGCTGCTTGGGACATAGCTGTGAAGACACTGGTGCAAATTCCTCTGCATGCAATGTAAGCCTTCAAAGTAGAATAAATCACTAGCGTAAGTGTGAGTTAGAACATCCCGCAAGTACTTGGGACAGTGCAAATTGTTGTCAAATTAAGATATGACCCATGTGATGTGAGTGCATGTGATTAATTTGGACCTGTGCATATGGATAGCCGTGCGTAATGGTCACGCATAATGTGGCTATGCCTGGCAGCCCAGTTTCACGATTGACAGGTAAAACCAGAATCTTCAGGCCATGCATAATTGCATAATTCTTTTCTGTAGGCTGCACTGCAGTCACTATAGGTTAATATTTAAATGAAAAAGGGACAAAAGTTGTTTTTCACTGGACATTTAACTGTTAAACCGCAAGTCAAGGTTCTCACATAACACGAGTACAAACCATCGTACCATCTATACAAGGGGGACAATACAAAACCGGCTTGTAGGTTATCATGTCATAGATCAGTTGTCCAATCAATACAGAATAGAAACAATGTAATTATCAACATAATTATTCTATCTAAAATGCATTTCAATGCATTTTGATTGGTCAGAGGTGTAGCAGTCGCCAGGGAATGTCGGCAAGATTGGACTGCTGTGCGAAAAAGTAAGAGCCGCATATTCGCACCGCGAAAACTTGCATTTAACCTGACTCCGCCAGATGGAGGCGGTATTTACACAGGTTCACAATACAGCATCCATCTGGGCTCGCTCAGAGAGTAAGGCTACTGCGCACCGCTGCGTGTGCGAACCAATCAGCGGCTGCTAGGGGCGGGATCTTGGCGAGACCGGATATGACGGATATGGAAGTAGCGTGTGAAACAAATGTGACGCAAGCTTGTTCCATCTGGCAGAGTCAGGTTATCTTGCATTGACATTATAAGTAAAATATATATATATATATATATATTTGCATGAAAGAATCGGCCCCAGTGTGGCTAAATCTAAAATGACACAGATGCTTTCCCGGTTTTAATGGGTTAAAGTAAGACAGTATGAAGGTTAGCAGTAGCAGATAACTTTCAATAAAGGGCAATTACAATTTTAGCAAACCATATTGTGAATCACTAAAGATTTTATCCTGAAATGTTTCTCTTCAATCACAAATGATTAATAATCTGTGTATTTCTTTTTACATTTGGGCCTTCTCTATCAAGTGTGTATACTGTAATTGTACATTGCATATGTATTGCAATTTTCTTTCCTCCCCCTGGAAAAGTGTGATGTCCGTTTGTGCTGGTATAGTGACTCTCCAACTCCTGCAAAAGAGTGGTCTTTAGTCCAATCTGTTTTTTTTTTGTGGTGCAGCGTTCACAAACCTGGCTCCAACATTCCTGGCATGCCTTTCCTGGCACTGGCAGCCTGGCTACATTTCTAGCACATCAACGATAGACCACCAACAAGGCCCCCCTGGAGTTTTCTGGTGTGTACACACACACACACACATGGAGTTTTCTGTTGTGTACACACACACATGGAGTTTTCTGGTGTTTGAGTTTTCTGTACACACACACACACACACACACACACACACACACACACACACACACACACACACACACACACACACACACACACACACACACACACACACACACACACACACACACACACACACACACACACACACACACACACACACACACACACACACACACACACACACACACACACACACACACGGAGTTTTCTGGTGTGTACACTACACACACACACACATGGAATTTCTGGTGTGTACACACACACATGGAGTTTTCTGGTGCGCACACAGACACACACAGGACTATTTTGTGTTATCCTTTTAGCCTAAATGTCTGACTGTACCTCGTGCTGTTTACATTGCTGACTAATAAATGATTCAATCAATCAAAAACATTATCTTGCCCTTATCCAACGTGATAAGCACTACAAATATTTTTCATTTCTGTGAGGAATGGTGTAAAGATAAACTGTAACGTTTTCATTGCTTATTGCTGTATTTTATAATCTCTCAATCGTTTGCACTAAAACCAGTGGAAGAATGGGTACGAAATATAATGCTGCTATTTGATTCCCTGGCTTGTACAGCGTATTATTTGTGGCCCGGCAGGCAGTGCTGCGTGTTCAGGCTGTGACCCCCCAAAATAATCATATCTGAACCCCACCCTGATAAGCACATGGAATTGTAGAAGTAGAGACATTACATTTAGTATTACTCGGCATTGCGAGGCGTTGTGAGTTTGAAGACCTCTTTTTTATATTATTTGACGATTCAATTTGTTGATTACTTTTGATGCAGTAATGGTCTTTTTTCTCCCCCCCCTTTTTAATTAAGGTCTTAAAAAGTAATTAAATTGTCACTTCACCGTCATCAAGGGACCCCCCAAAATCATGTGGGGACCCCCTGGGGATCCCGACCCACAGGTTGAAAACCACTGCAGTAGAACATGATTAGCAGCTGTGTGACATAAGATAACAGGTATGCTACGGACACCTGTCTCTGTTTGAAGACTGTAATTTATCAACAGACAGATACTGGCCTTATGACACCTATAAGGACACTTATGACAACACAGCAGCTGCACAGTCGTGGGTACGGCCTAGAAAGTGTCTTCACTTTTCCCCCCAAGGCACATAAGTGTTGCTTTTTATTGCTTATATATACATACAGCCACACCAGTCTAAAGTATTCAATTCTAATAATAAGAGGCCAATACCTAACAATGAGACCCCCCCTCCCCACCCCATGTCCGAATATAAACATGTATTTTTCAGCATAAAAAGTCCCCATTTTCTACAGCAAGGAACTCAATAACTAGAGATTCCCACAATCTAATAGATGGAGGTTCATGCCTATAATTATACAACTAATAATACTTATAGTACATTGTACATAATGCTGATCTATTGTTATTTTCCCATTAGTATAAAACTACTGCCTTATGTTTTTCTCTTGTTTTTCCTCTCTTGTTTTTCCACTTTTCTTAATTACCTATGCTGCTACATTGTCTGAAATATTTCTTATTCTTATGTGCACAAGGTGCAACAATAAATACAACCTTGATGGATGTGTGCGATATAATGGTCAACTAGTGATGCTGCTTGGTAGCAGCAGCAATAGAAGCCACCTTGTTGTTTCTAGGGATGTTGCAAGCTAACTCACTCGTCCATGTCTGCATCACTTAGCACTCAGATAAATAGCAGGTTTTACTGAATTCAGGGAAACAATTGTTATGGTTATGGTTAAACAATGGTCAAGGTGGAGGCTTTGATAATCACACGGTCTGCGTCCATAGATATAACAGATACGAGGCGTGGTGACACGTTATGATGACCACACTGTCATCAGCTCAGTGAGGTCTATTGAGCAACGGTGGGCGACTGTGTGTCTGTCACTCACTTTCTGTCCCTCCTCAACTCATCGCAGGCGATCGTAATTTTCCCACCGACTAAACAGCAGGTGTTAAAATAAAAATTTAAATACGTGTTGAGGCTTGAGTGAGGAGAGCAGTACCATCTGGACATTTATGAGCATTTGACAATACCATGTAGAATCCCTATAACTCTGAATAAAGAATTGTCACTGGAGCAACTCGGAAGATTTGAGCCTTTTTTTATTTAGGTTACAGGGTGCAAAGCACAGAACAAAAATGTAAGGTTGTAAGGTTACAGTTATGTTGTCAGGTCAGTTATACGTGTTATACACGCTCCTGAGACGCACCGGATCAGCCCGATTTCGGCTTGAGGCGCGGTGGAATATCCCTTTAACCATGTAGGATCCATAGAAATGGGCTCTCAACGCTTTTTTTTTTGGTTCTCATGAGGACAATGTCTTGAATTACAGTAGTTTATTGTTTCATCGCGGTCAGTCTCAACCACGTGCATACAGTGTGACAAAGCTCAGGGAGGCAGGGAGTAGGCTCTTGGAAGGCTATTTCAGCATTCACATTCATCGCCAGACGAGTATCAATTCATCAAGACGGCCTTGTTTTACGAGCTGGCCGGGTTCGCAACTTCATCATTTGGCCCCCGCTTCAGACAGAGTGCACGCATGAGGCTGGTTGTTTTCATCGTGATAGATTTGCAGGCAGCAGTTTTTGCACAGCTGCCTGACGCAAATGTCTGCAAATGTGACGGCTTTCTGGTGTTATTATTTTTGACGGCTGGAGACTGGTGTGGCGATCTGACATAGGCTACTGTGGTGATGTCGCTGGGGACAGTCCTGCAATAGATGATGAGTGACAACCAAAAGGTTCATGTATCCAGTGATGGAAGAAGTACTCACAATATTTACTTAAGTAAAAGTATCAATACCCTATTGTAGAAATAGTATGTTACAAGTACAAGTTCGGTATTCAACATGAACTTGAGTAAAAGTACAAAATGTACCAAAAGTAAAAATACTCATTAGGCAGGTCCCATTTCACAAGTCTTCAAATGTAATAAAATGTATAAAAATCCTTTGAAAATAACCGATCTACAAGCTCACAATGCGTCGCTTACTCGCTTTGCGAAGTGGTTTTGTAATAATAATCCAAATCTACAAAGTAACTAGTAACTTAAGTTTTCTAATTATAGTGGAGTAAAAGCACAATATTTGCCTTTGAGATGTAGTGGAGTAGAAGTAAAATGGATTGAAAATTGGAAGTACTCCAGTAAAGTAAAAATCACACCCTGTGTGAAGTGGGCGGTGTCTTGCTAGCTAATCACAATACTGAATGGAGTCAACCAATCATGTACAAAAAATAAATACATTTATTGAAACACTCTTTATGATGGAAGAAACCATAACTTAAAAAAATCAAATTTATGTTTTTTTTAAAGTTATGGTTTCTTATATAGGACTATGCACATGTGTCATGTGACACTGGCCAATCACAGTCCTGAATAGACTGTGATTGGCCAATCACGGTGCAGGGTTAGGCGGGGTAAATTTTTGGCCAATCACAGCGCAGGATTTGTTGTACAAATATCCAAACCTCACTTATAGGGGCGGTTTCACCGCCCAAAAATACCTAATAATTGTACTTTTAAGTACAGTACTTGAGTAAATATACTTAGTTACTTTCCACCACTGCATGTATCTACCTCCCACATCTGTTCACATTCTCTCAAATTGTAATCGATGTGAACACAAACGTACGACTCAAACTACCTTTTCGGGAGCCTCTTAACTCAAAATGACAAAGTCAGAGGTCGGTGGCCACAGCTCCCAGAGTACCTGAGCAATTATGAGCCAGGAATGGCCCGTTTGCTATCTTAACAGTTTTGTTCATTCCCGTAGTCTGATTATCGTTGTTGCTGTCAGTAACTTCCAAAACGTGACACGATACAAGGGGCGATACGAGGGGAGAGCAGATCATATTCATGGTTGGAATCTGGCTCCCAGAGAGTGAAAAAGGCTTTTCCATTGTGCGGCTCACTGACTGCTTAATAAGGTTAAGGTAAAACAGATGGTGGACAACTCTTGAAGCCTGTGGTGGAACAAATAGAGTGAGGCATAGCTTTATAGAGAACTAAAACTCACACAGAATTGTCCAGGGCTGGACAATAGCCATTTTATTTAGTTTTATATCCGTTTCAGTCTATATGCACGAGATCCAGATGACTGTATGGACATAGGCGTCTGATTAACTTAATCACGAGCCGCATTAAACTTTCCCATCTCTTTTTTTTATGAATCTTCTACGTTTCCTGTATATTTATTTACCCTGCCCACAGGAATGCTTGGCAGGGTATTGTAATCAGTCCTGTTTGTGTGTTTATTTGTTAGCAAGAGAGCAGAAGGGCAGATTTTAATTCAACTTGGAGGTAATGTTCAATAGGCTGCCCTAAAGAGATGATTCACATTTGGGTCGAAAAGGTTGTCATCAATAGGCAGCAGTACTTGACCTCATACAGTACATACTCTTCCTCTCCTTGTGCCAGACATTGTCCAATACAGCTTAAAGTTGTTTTAAGGGTTCACTTAACTAATGCCAAATTAGCTCAAATATGTATATAGACCCTTCTTGTTCATGCTGTAAAGCCCAACCAGCAGACCATGTACATTATGTTCTGGTTCTGTCCTGAACTTGCAAAGTTCTGGTCTGAATATTACTCTGAGATGTTTCAAACAGACATCCTATCTGTGCTCTTAAAATTTACGTTTGCCTCTACTTGCCCACTGAAAAACGTCATAATATTTACAAACAGAAAAGGGGTTTTATTCATCTACTGTATATACTGTAAAGGCCGGGGCCCTTTTGTCTTTTTGAAGATATTTATAGTGAAATAAATCACTGCTCATCCGTTGACTATGACACTTATGAGGTGCTGGAGCTGAACTAGAGTAAAAGAGAAAAAACAGCACACTCAAAAACACTGTGCAGATATGAATGATTATAGACAAATGTATTCAGAGGATACTTTCCCCCCAAATGTATCATGAATGGCACCTATGGGAACACTCTTCTGAATTAAGTTATGAAGGATCACAGACAACCATTGTTATATTTGGCATGTCATTGTAGGCACAAAAAAGAAAAAAATTTTAGATCCGTTATTTTCGCTGGTTTCTTTTTAAATTTCAGAAGACGTCCTAGGAGGTTTGAACATTTTTCACCTATGCCTAAAAATTGGGACGCCAGGTTGAAAGTAGTTAAGTAGTAAGGTCTATATGGTCCAGTAGGTTACTGGGCTAGGGCTTATTATTTGAAATGTTTTCATCATGTTGTTAGATTGTGCTGAGCTGACACATCTGGTGGTGATGTGCGTCTGTTAGTGTTTATGCATGAATGACTAAGTGTGTGATCTCACAAATGTCCTTTTATGGCTAACACACACACGCTTGAAAAACCTCCTAAACTACACCCCTAGTTCCCTCTCCTCCCCTCTTCCTGACCCCCACCTCCCACACGTACAAGTGACTCCAAGTTGGATTTAAACCCCCTCCTCATCCCCTTCCTTACACCCACCCACACACACACACCATACCACAAATCCCACCCCTCTGACACAGCTGCCCTAAGAGAGATGGAGAAGAGATGTTCAAGTTTGGTCAAAACAAATAAAAACGTATGTGCCCCGCTGCCCTCAAATATGTGTGCAGAAATGCCCCCCCCCCCACCAACACCCACCAAGACCCCCATCACTGATGGAGCAGTGGCGATGAGGGAATGAGGGAGAGCGAGAGAACGACAGAAAGAGAGATGGACCCATGGGGAGGGAGTAGGGGTCAGCCGGAGAAGGGAGGCCTTCGGCTGCCCTAAATCAACATCGGTAAGTAGACAGAACTAGACAGTGGCCGCCTGTGCAAACGTAATCGGACATTCCACAGATAAAAGGGACGGTAGTAAATGTGGCCGAGAGAGAAAAACAGTGAGCTAATAGCTTCCAGATATGACGTTATTCTGCTGGCAAATTAGCACCTCACGGATTAGCATTAGAAAGTCTCAAGGAAAACAAAATAGGAGTATGACCTACTGATAGTGACTGAAAGAGATCAGTGATGAGTGACCCCCTTCCTCCCAAATAACAAGAATGAGGAGATTATTTGAGAGGGTGGTAACACATGCTGTATTCTCTGATACTAGCCAATACTAGCGTTTGGAGATGCCGCTGATCTGGAAGGCCGTCCTGGAGTTTGCTTGTTAGTCACAGCACTCCGCCCCAATACACCCCACTTTTCCCTCGTCCCTCCCTCCCTCCCTCGTTTCTTCTTCTCTCAGCTCTCAGAGAGTGGGAGAGAAACCTGATGCTACATCTCCCTTCCTGCCCCCACCCTCCTCTTTCTCCCTCTGTCTGTCTCTCTCTCTCTCTCTCTCTCTCGGCTGGAAGAACCAGTCAGGTCCTGCCACATCCTGTGAACAAGCCCCTTCTCCCCCAGCCTCCACCACCATTACACAACCCAGGCCAAAGGGGAGACAGCGGGAGAGGAGAGGAGAGGAAAGGGCCAGTGGAGGGGAGGAGGGGGGAGGCAAGGGAGACTCAGGGGGCCCGATTTTCTTCATTCCTGTAGAGGCAGAACCCGCTTTCTCCCTCTCTCTCTGTGGAAAGTCAAATGGGGAAAAAGAAATGGTGGCCATGCTACAGCACACAGCCTAAGCTAATAATTCAGCAGAATTTCCCTGCTACAATCTGATCCAGACAGGACTCTAATGACACACTTCAATCATAGTTAATAGTGCAATGGAGCAGATGACAGGCTCTCAAATTAAATCCCTCGTCACCCCTGCCTTCTCCTTTTAATAAGACTGACAATCCACTGCTTTAGTTAATTTGTCTTTTTTTCCCCCATAATTTCATAACAGACATGAGTGGAACTTAACTTCTTATATTTCTCCTTTGTGAAAAGAAGCTTCCAAAAGCCATTTGAGCTTATACCTGACTGAAACCTTTTCAATGCACGATAATATAAGTAATAAAATGTGTTATTTTAATGGAGAGTGTCACGCCTGTTTGTACATGCATCCTCTGTGAAAAGAGAAATGCTCAACATAAACATAAGCTAGAGTACTGTAAGTTTGCCCTCATGACCAAGCCAGGATATTTACTTTTATTCAGCAGTAAGTAACACACCAGTGAACTGAACAGCACGAGAACTTCTGTGAGCACTTGCGCATCCACATCTCACTCACACACACACACACACACACACACACACACACACACACACACACACACACACACACACACACACACACACACACACACACACACACACACACACACACACACACACACACACACACACACACACACACACACACACACACACACACACACACACACACACACACACACACACACACACACGGGGGTAATTGGTCAGCCTGGGGGTGCCTTGGTTCTGGAATTCTTGAAAATGATTTCATGAGGGTGGAAAGACAGTGCACAACATAGAATATTCTCCGTTACAGTCCCCCCCCCCCCCCCCCCGGCCTTTTGCATGAGATAATAACTATCTCGATGCACTGATTTGGTCAATGATGTTTTCCACCAGGGTAGCTGCCCAACACTATGTCAGTATGATCAATATTTTTTAGTAGTACTGGTAACACCAGAGCCAATTTGTTTTGACAGCAAGATGGATGTAACCGTTTATACCACGCAAAATCTCTACATCACCATTTAAAGAAGGAATGCTACATTATATGTAGACCACTTTGTCACATCTGCTGCTGGGGAATGGGTGTTGAGATCAACCTCTGCCTAACACAAGGATTCCCAAACTTTGCCATGCCAAGGATCTACAAGATATATCCACAAGTTTCCTTGGGCATTGTGGGCATCACTTCCTGTCGATTTCTATGCTGATACCTGATCAAATCGACAGGAAGTGATGCCCACAATGCCCTGGGAAACTTGTAGCCTGGGAGCAGACGAATCTGCCAGTGCAAAAAAAAAATTGCCCTCTGTGATTTGGGTCTGGCACCGCTCCGTTGTGAATCCGTTTCCTGCTCCCGAAGTCTGGGGTGACCAATCAGGGCCCAGTATTCAAATATGGGAGACTGTAATTGGTAGTTGATTGTGGGTCTAACCAATTGCATGCAGAGCCAGTTTTTTTGATCCCACCCCTTGGGGAAAAAACGTCCTCATAGAAGCACCGTGTGTGTGTGTGTGTGTATGAGGGAAACCTCATATGTCCAAAAATGTTACAAAAAAAATAGAAAAAGTAGCAGATCTACAAGCTCAAAACGAGCTTGTGGATCTGCTACTTTTGTGTGACGCTGTAGTATGATCAAGTAGGGTGTTAATTTACGAAAAAAAATACAAAAAGTTTGAATATGGAGATAAGAGGTTTCTGCCTGACAGTGACAAAATATACATGCATTTTGAAAACCTGTCACTGGGAGCAAAGCAGCCTCGAATATAAAACCACGTGAAACCCATAAATCAGAAAGAGGGACGAGGGCTGCTACTAACAGCACTGGAAGATATTTCACACTGGCAGCTGCGGAGGACTTTCTTTACTATGTGAGAAAATTGTCAAGTACGGAGGGTTTATGGGAGACATAACAAGAATCAATTAGCACAGAGGTGACTGACATTGATGAAGTATCACCTGCAAAACAACACAAAACTAATTTTGCGATGCACACATATTCACACAGCATCTATTTTGCTCTTACTTCATTCTTTGGTGGGAAAGCCGACCATGTTGGGTTTCCCATCTCAATGTGAATGAAGTAAGAGCAAAATGGCACCCGTGTGAATATGGACAATTGCAGTCTGTCCACTAAAAACATCAGAGGACCGAGCTTGTGACCTGGAGGTTGCCAGTATAAAATAACCATCAAGTTCCCCTTGAACACGTTTTCTGTTGAGCTAAGCACTAGTGTCCCAAAGCATGCTGCTCATTTGTCAACAGAAGACTATGGTGGGAGAGTGTTGATTATACATAGGGGTATTAATACTAAGCACATGAAATGCAGCAGAATGCAGGCTCAGTGTTTGTTTTAATTAAAAATGTTGCTTGTTGTATATACACGCGCGATGATTGGATGAAAGAAAAACCTGAAAAGAAACATTTGTTTTGGAATAGAGTACATAAGGTTGCCAAAAAGCGTATGTGCATGGTCAAATGTGCAGTACCGATTTCATCAGCAAGACATGATTGCACACAATCAACAAAATTCGGCATATTTTGTTATATAAGTTAAGTATTCTATCCGCCTGGACGCTTAGCATGTAGCTGAATGCGGATTTACTACTCAGCAACTGTATTTTAGTTTGAAAATCGCTACTAAGTGTACCTATAAAGCGAGAGTTACTGAAGTTCACAGTACACTGTGCCATGACACAATGTGAGCTTGCAGATCGGCTATTTGCGGTGCACGACACCAGCAAGCAACTAAGTATAAATCACCCTTAAGACGACGTACCATGTCAGGTCGAAGCCTGAAGACCAGAGGGAGGGAGTAGAGGAGGGCGTTCAGAGTGCTGACCACCGATGAAGTCCACGACTGACGCACCTCACGACTCCGCGGGATCCGGTGGATGGTATACTAGAAAGGGAAACGCATGATAAGAAGTTATCTAGATATCTGAAACACAATCAATCAACTAGGGCTAAATTACTGAAATTTACATTCACAAAGCAAATTAATGGGCTAAGACTAATCTCTCAAGACAGATTCAGCTGTTGAATCTGAGAATCTGTCAGCACCACTGCCCTAAACGTGTAGTGTCGTTTTTTGTAGGCATAAACAGAAGTACCCGGGAGGAAGTGGAGTGGACTGAGAAAGGGGAGGAGCTAAACTGAGTTCCTGTTTCTACACTGGTACCCTCAGAGGCAAAAAACAAAGGGAAAAGAAAAATTGTATTCCTTTTTTTTTACCGAATGGGTTCCCAGTTTGAGCTAAGACTGACTAGACTAAGCGCCTTGTTTTTTGTGTGTAAATGATCAATAACTCAAATGCAGATATGAAGATATGCAGAAACACAAGACAATATGAAGACATTGGCATTAAAAAAGTGGGAACCATCTTTTATCTAATTCCAATTCAAACTAACTCTACACCTGAGATCTACATAAGAGGGATGATCGCGCCATCTGCTGGGGAATGTAAGCCGTGCAATACAAACCGTCATATTATGTCAGACGATGCATTCTCTCATGGATCTACTTATTTTCAGTCAGGGTCTACCTTTGATTCCGAGTCTGCATGATCTTTTGAGCCCTCAAAGCTGCAGATTTTGTCCTCGCTCATCTTGTCGGTGTCTGCGATGACATAGTGACGAGGGCTGTAGGATGGCGACAGACTCTCCATTAGGCGAAGAATCTCAGTGGTGTGACCCCCTGTAAAGAATACACAATAACACTGGTCTGAGTTACATTTATTGGTCTTTATTGGCACGTTTACACTGCCAAAGCAGGTGTGAAATAAAACAATCATTCTATGAAATGTATGTACAATTTCATAGAATGACTGTAATATAAATATCTATAAAGGGGGCTGCAAATTATCTTGAATTACAACTGTGGGGAATCAATAAAAAAATAAAATATGAAAGATCAGTGGTGGAAAAAGTACTCAAATGTTTTACTTAAATAAAAGTATTAATACTGTCCTGGGTAAAAGTACAAAAGTATTGGCATCAAAATATACTTAAAGTACCAAAAGTAAAAGTACTCATTATGCAGAAGGTCCTATTTCACAAGTTTACAAATGCATAATGTAAAATTATACATTTGACCGCAAAGCGACGCATTGTGAGCTTGTAGATCAGCTATTATCTATCTACAAAGTGACTAGTAACGAAAGTTGTCGAATAATTATATAGGAGTAAAAGTACAATATCTGTCTTTGAGATGTAGTGGAGAGAAGTAAAAGTACAGAAAATTGGAAATACTTCCATAAAGTAAAAGTACCTCAAAAGTGTACTTGAATGAGTACAGTACTTGAGTAAATGTACTTAGTTACTTTACACCACTGGCCAAAACCAACATTGAAGCTAAGGAAGTTAGCAATCTGTGTCAACAGTGACAGAACACAGGACTGTGTGGAGGGACTGTTTACCTGATCCAGCGACGACAAGCACACAGACAGGACCCTTGGCTCCAGGTTTACAATCTGAGCCAGTCTTAACAACGATCAGTAACCGCACCAGTAACAATAATAACACTGTACATACAATCCCACACAATACTACAGGCAGGAGAGCCATGATCACAGCTACGGAAGCCCCTTTGGATCATTAAGCACTTCTTCCTTCGAATAAAGGAGTATATTGAAGAAGGAAAGGTCACAACAGAAGACGGTTACTAATATTAGCTGCTACCAGTGGTGGAAAAAGTACTATTTGTTTTTACTTAAGTAAAAGTAACAATACTACCATGTAGAAATAGTCTGTTTCTCTGTTACAAGTCATAGAAGTACAAGTTCGGTATTCAAAAGTTGCTTGCGTAAAAGTACAAAAGTATAGTATCAAAATGCAGTTAAAGTACCAAAAGTAGAAAGTAGGCCTACTCATTATGCAGAATGTCCAATTTCACTTTTCAAATAATGTATATTAAAAATCTTTTGAAAATAGCAGATCTACAAGCTCACAATGCGTCACATGGCGATGTATTGTGAGCTTGTATCGGCTATTTTCAAATGGCTGAAATGTATAGGGCTGAAGAAGTTGTTAATGTATGTTTTATAAAGATAATAAAAATCTACAAAGTAACTTGTAACTAAGGTTTTCAAATAATTGGAGTGGAGTAAAAGTACAATATTTGCCTCTGAGATGTAGTGGAGTAGAAGTAACAGTACTGAAAATTGGAAATACTCCAGTAAAGTAAAAAATACCTCAAAATTGTAACTTAAGTACAGTACTTGAGTAAAATTACTTTACACCACTGACAACTACTACAAATAATAATATTTAATCACTCTAATATTGCGTTTATTCATACACTTGTGCACCCAGCTCCCATTGACTCCAATGCATTCCATCAAATGTACGGCTCCAGTTCAAGACACCATTACGACGTATGTGACCTTTCCTTCCTGAGCGTCTTTAGGAGGTACTGACCTGGCTAGACGGTGTGTTGCTGCCCTCCACAGTTTATTTTGTGAATTACACAAACATTAATGTTAAAAGACAGTACTGAGACATCAACTGAGGGTTGATGCAGTGGTGGAAAAAGTACTAAAATGTTTTACTTAAGTAAAAGTATCAATACTGCAATGTAGAAATACTCTATTACAAGTAAAAGTCCGGAATTCAAAATTTACTTGAGTAAAACTACCAAAGTATTGGTGTCAAAATGTACTTAAAGTACCAAAATTAGAAAGTACTCATTATGCACAATGTCCCATTTCACAAGTTCAAAATGTATAAAACAATCTTTTGAAAATAGCCGTTCCACAAGCTCATAATCATGCGTCGCATAGCAACGCATTGTGAGCTTGATGATCGGCTATTTTCAAATGGTCGAAATGTATCGGGCTGAAGTGGAACTGTATGTTTGTAATAATAATCTAAATCTACTGTACAAAGTAACTAGTTACTAAAGTTTTCAAATAATTGTAGTGGAGTAAAAGTATAAAATTTTCCTCTGAGATGTAGTGGAGTAGTATTGAAAGTACTGAAAATTGGAAATACTCCAGTAAAATAAAAATACCTCAAAACTGTTCTGAAGTATAGTACTTGAGTAAATGTACATAGTTACTTTACACCACTGTTAAGTAATCAAATGGAGATGGGCTACCTGCTGTAGGACTCTGCTGACAGTTCCCAGCTGATTTCTTTCATTTAATCAGAGCTAGGGGAATGATTGGACAGCTCAGTCAGGAGAAGTTTTGAAGTACCAACATGCATGACGCAGCACTTATTCAGACAGCCAGGCTGTAGGCTGTTTGTAGCCATATTGCTGAGGCCATTTGGTCTAGCTGAAGAATGGCTCTTGTGGTTTGTGTGAGGTGAAGTTTTCTCTTTGAGTGGGAAGTGAACACTGAATTTAAAGTTTTACTGTTTGACTTAATTTAGTATTTTTGCTCTTTCCAGGGTGCTTTTGCTGTCACATTTGACATGTAGAACATTTGGACAACATGCATCTGGTAAGTAGTCCTGTGTTAGCCGCAATCAACTTCGATGCTATCACTGCTATCTGCAATGCACTCTATTGACAGGCCATTCATGGAACGGAAAAGTCCTATCTGATTGTATTAAACGAGGATAAACTCCCCAATACTAGCCTGGTTCCATAGACCCCGCCCACTCTGAGTGGCAGCTTCAGGCTGATAATTAAGCTACCCCAATAGGGCATAGCAGTGGCGGCCATTTTCTGGTTCCACTTCAAAATACTCAATGCATTTTTCCCATTGAAATTTCCAAAAATATTTATATCAATTAATTTAAGCCTAGAATCAAGCCATCCAGGGTCCTGGTGAATCATGACCATAAAACATTATTTTCTGTGATTTATTTTTATTTTATATTTAATTATATGATATACTATATTTAAATACCCTTTGTTTTGCCGTTTTCAAAAATATATCAAAAAAATTGATATAAATATTTTTGGAAATGACAATGGGAAAAATGCATTGACTATTTTGAAGTGGAACCAGAAAATGGCCGCCACTGCTATGCCCTATACTGCACCTGTACAGACTGCTTGGGTTATCCTTTGTCTCTGTCAAGTCTTTGTTTAAAAAAATCCACCGTTGTCATGTCATGAGCAACTTCTGTCAATCAACTCTGTGCTGGGATTATTTGGGATCGGGGCCGGATCTAGGCTTGGGCAAGGGGGGGCAATGCCCCCCCAAATGCCCTGACTGCCCCCCCAAAAAAAAAAAAAAAAAAACCCCGAAAGATTTTCGCCGCCGCGCAAAAGCCGCCCCCCCCAGCATTTATTAATGCCCCCCCAGTTAATAATTTCTGTATCCGGGCCTGTTTGGGATTATGTTTGGAAGCACTTATTTGAAATTGCACAAATGCAGGAGGCAGCAGGATGTTCAGTAATTGAAAATTAGTGCTTCCAAACTCTTAACTCTAGAAAAATAATCGCTGCACAGAGTTTGACAGTACGTTGCTCATAACATGACAATGGTGGATTTTGTATTAAACAAAGACTTGACAGACAAAGAGGATAACCCAAGCTGTCCGTACAGGTGCAACATTGGGGAGTTGTCGTTTAATACAATCAGATGGACATTGGGACTTTTCTGTGTCATGAATGGGCTGTCAATGGAGGGTATTGTGATTTAGGTGCAGATAGCATATGGCATCTAAATTGCTTGCGGCTAGTCCTGTGTATGCTATACAGCAGCCATGATCAACAGTAACCCATAAAATATGTACATGACTGAACCATTAACTCTCCACAGTAATCCCCCGTACTTCGCCAAGAGATTCTGCTGATGGTGCCGGTACTAGTTATGGAAGTTATTCCAGTGGGTCTAGTAACTATCCTAGCGATCTGCAACAGAAGCCTCGTTTCCAGCTTAGAGATGCAAAGCCTAGTTTCCAGCTTACAGATGCAAAGCCTAGTTTCCAGCTTACAGATGAAAAGCCTCGTTTCAACCTTACAGATATAGAGGCTAGTTTCCAGCTTACAGATACAAAACCCGTTTACCAGACCAAGAAAGGTATGTGGGATATTCCTCGAAGGCCGCCAACCAGCAATCAGCCACAGAAGCTACCTCAACAGCTTGGTTACCTCGCTACTTCGGCACCTGCTTACCAGCCCAGACCACAGTCGCCTTCGGCACCTGCTTACCAGCCCAAACCACAGCGGCCTCCGGCACCTGCTTACCAGCCCAAACCACAGCGGCCTCCGGCACCTGCTTACCAGCCCAGACCACAGCGGCCTCCGGCACCTGCTTACCAGCCCAGACCACAGCGGCCTCCGGCACCTGCTTACCAGCCCAGACCACAGCCGCCTCCGGAACCTGCTTACCAGCCCAGACCACAGCGGCCTCCGGCACCTGCTTACCAGCCCAGACCACAGCCGCCTCTGGCACCTGCTTACCAGCCCAGACCACAGCCGCCTCTGGCACCTGCTTACCAGCCCAGACCACAGCCGCCTCTGGCACCTGCTTACCAGCCCAGACCACAGCCGCCTCTGGCACCTGCTTACCAGGCCAGACCACAGTTTCTTCCGGCACCTGCTTACCACCTGCCACCTCGGAGGACGTACCAGTCCAAACCACAGCCACCTCGGGGAACGTACCAGTCCAAGCCACAGCCACCTCGGGGAACGTACCAGTCCAAGCCACAGCCACCTCGGGGAACGTACCAGTCCAAGCCACAGCCACCTCGGGGAACGTACCAGTCCAAGCCACAGCCACCTCGGGGATCGTACCAGTCCAAACCACAGCCACCTCGGGGGACGTACCAGTCCAAGCCACCTCGGAGGACGTACCAGTCCAGACCACAGCCCGTTCCGAGACCTGTATACCAGTCCAAACCACAGCCCGCTCACAGACCTGTATACCAGTCCAGACCACAGCCCGCTCCTTGGCCTGGATACCAGTCCAAACCACAGCCTGTGCCGAGGCCTGGATACCAGTCCAAACCACAGCCTGTGCCGAGGCCTGGATACCAGTCCAAACCACAGCCTGCGCCGAGGCCTGGATACCAGTCCAAACCACAGCCCGCTCCTTGGCCTGGATACCAGTCCAAACCACAGCCTGTGCCGAGGCCTGGATACCAGTCCAAACCACAGCCCACTCCTTGGCCTGGATACCAGTCCAAACCGCAGCCCGCTCCTTGGCCTGGATACCAGTCCAAACCGCAGCCCGCTCCTTGGCCTGGATACCAGTCCAAACCACAGCCCGCTCCATGGCCTGGATACCAGTCCAAACCACAGCCCGCGCAGAGGCCTGGATACCAGTCCAAACCGCAGCCCGCTCCTAGGCCTGGATACCAGTCCAAACCACAGCCCGCTCCTTGGCCTGGATACCAGTCCAAACCGCAGCCCGCTCCTTGGCCTGGATACCAGTCCAAACCGCAGCCCGCGCAGAGGCCTGTATACCAGTCCAAACCACAGCCCGCTCCTTGGCCTGGATACCAGTCCAAACCGCAGCCCGCGCAGAGGCCTGTATACCAGTCCAAACCACAGCCCGCTCCTTGGCCTGGATACCAGTCCAAACCACAGCCCGCTCCTTGGCCTGGATACCAGTCCAAACCACAGCCGCCTACGAGGCCTGTTTACGAGACTGTTCAGCAGCAAGGCAACAAGCCCCAGTCCAGCTATGACTCAAATCCTACACAGTGGTTGCAAAGTAGCTCTCATCAAAAGCAGACACATGACCCTTCTAAATGGAAGCAGGCTACTTCTTTCCTCAATCAACAGCCTAGCTACCAGCAAGAACCATCTGCTTCTGTCGGCTTCACAAGTTTAATGAGGTATGTTAAGATAATGAAATTATGGTCTTCATCATGAATTCTTAATTTAACGTAATGCTTTGTTCTTTATAGGCATCGGTGAAGATGTGGCCAAAAACTGGAATGGGAGCAGTGTCTGCAGAGTAATTACACAATAAGGCAAAGTAATTTTACCCATATAACCTTTCTTGAAATTGCTTGGAGCATGTACAAAACATTTCACCCATTTATTTTTCCTTTTTTTTTTTACATCTGTGAACTTGTGACGAAGTTGAGCAGTGGAACAACTGATCTGTGTGTGGGTACAAAGTAAACATTCAAAGACAAATTGTTCTTATGCAAATGAACAATTGTCACAGTCAAGTCAAACTGAAACCTCAGTGGTGAATAGAGATATTTATTTCGGTCATGAGCCATGTACAAATCTTATAGTGCCTTCCCTTTAAATAAGCTATATAAAACAGAAAAACAATATAGCAGATCTTACAAGCTCTCAACACGCGTTGTGAACTTGTAGATTGATATTCAATACTTTGACAATTTTTCACCTACTGTATGATATGCCCCAAAATAAATATGGTTCTTATCTCTCCACAGATTCTTCAACCTGCGTTTAAGGCCTTTACCTGGCACAGCGTCTGCTGTATTTGGAAGTGTTTTTAATAAAACTGTGAAAGAAACTGTTTGTGGTTCTGGAGTTTTTAAGCTGCGTTAGTGTTCTGGAGTTGTACATTTATCTGCCCCTGAACCTTAAAATGATCTATACTTATATTAATCCTGCTTGTGACTCAAAATTCTGGATCCCTAGAAATCTAAGCGTAGTTAAAGTAGGGTAAGTGATATTTGTATGTTAAAAGGTTAAAAGCACTGTGTTGTGATAGCATTCATTGCTATAAACTATTTATTTGTGTCATCACTTCCAATTTCATTTGTTTAATCTGTCCATTGAGTTCTCTCATGATTGGATCAAATTGGTATCCTGACCTTTAGAATGTATTTTCTGTTTAATAAAGTGCAGGAGAGACATGGGAAACTCCTTTCTGAACAAACTATAGCAGTACTATTAGAATATAAAGCTATTTAACACTTATTTAAAACAAATTACAATACCCTACCTTCAATCACTGCCAAATTAACCATATGTACATTTGTTAATTATGTACAAGTTTTCTGAAGGGGTTCACTATGTGTCACTCCCTCGGCCTGGCAATTGCAGCTGGCAGATTCATCAGGCACTGGGAGGCAAACTGGACCCAGAAATGTCCTGAGAGCTGGGTGGACAAGCTTAGAACAAACTTATCTTTGACTGATCATGACCTTTCAGTTCAAGACAATAAAGGAAGACATAACATGCTTTTCTTTAATGCGCACACTATAGGATTTTATGAACGATAATATCTCAAATGTATAGCGCTTTTTTTAAGTACCCAAAGACACTTATTGAGATGTCAAAAGAGAGCACAGTAAGACTATCTTCTCTCCCTAATTTTCTATATTATTATTGGGCTGCTAACATAAAGGTGATGTGTTGGAAGGAGCTGCCATCCCCAAATGGTTGCAATTGGAAAATTATTTTAAATCATGGGTTAATGATATTATGCATCACCTTTTTTAACATATAGAGAGGATGAATGCTGCTGACATTAATGACCCATAATACTGACCCAACTGTATTAGTTTTTAATTTAATGATACATATTCTACTGTGTATACTTGACTTATTTGACTTGTTTTTATCCTTTTACATTTTCTTCCAACTTTCATTGCAAACGTGTCTTCTTTGTATTGTCTTTTTATTGTTAATGGTACAACAACTTTGGGGGGTGGGAGGGATAAAATACACAGTTTTTCTATGCTTTTGTCTTATTGACCGTATGAGAATTGGAAAATACCAATAAAGAAACCTTGAACAAAAAAGAGAAAAGAGCACAGTAAGTTTTAGACTGGGCTGTCTAACCATGAAACCTGATGAATCTGCCATAGCGAACACTGCCCAGTCAGAAATGTACTATATCTCCTTTTGATGCTTCAATATAATACAAAAGCTATTGATTGCAAAAATAAACCCAAGCAAACAGACTTTTGTCAAGTGACTATGGTGCATAGAGTGAAGGATACATAGCCCTGAAACCTTTACAGGGCCTATAAGGTAGCAAATTGTACACATGAACCATACTTGAGACAACCGTTTCAAGTGGACCTGGGCACGGTTCATTGATCTGTGCCCAGGTCCAGTATAGCCTTCAGTGTTCACAATAATCAATGGATCTGCAAAACCTGCATGAAGCTTAACTCTTACAGCCAGGGCCGCTTCTCCCTACACGCACACTACGCAGGCTGCGTAGGGCCCCGCCTTGCGTGGGGCCCCGCCTACCCGCAAAAAAAATTAAAAATTAAAAATAATTTTTTTTTTTTTTTTCTTTTTTTTTAAACCCAATCTGCCCAGAACTGCGAAAAAAACGGACCCAATCCGCCCAGAACCGCGAAAAAAACGGGCCCAATCCGCCCAGAACCGCCAAAAAAAAATCGCGCTTCCTCACCCCACAACCCTTTGGTTTAAAATCTAGGTCATTACTTGAAATCTTAAGTAAATACATTTCCCCTATAGGCTATAGGTGTTTCCCTCAATGTATTGGGCTTACACTTGTCTCGGTTGAAATTAGAGTAGACTACAGTAGGCCTACCAGTCGAATTTTTACTTCCAGCCATTAGCAGAGATTGCCCGTCTTCAGAAAATGTTTTGTCCGGACCAGTATGAAGTGTAGATACCTTAAAGCTGCTAGATATAAGTAATTCACATTTTTAAGTCACAAACACTGTCTATTTTATCTAAACAATACAATACATCAATATCAATGCCTGGGAAATAGTTCCTGAAAAGAGTTGCATTTGAACTCATAAGCTTAGTCTTTTAACAACTGATTGTATGGGCTGAGGTATGGGCAAAAAAAGCAGATCATTTGATCTCAGTCTAACTCAAACCTAAAAGGTAAACCCAAGGCCAACTCTAACCCACAATAAATAATTGAGTGGTGTTAAATGTAGCTTTATAATGATGGTATGTTTAAAGATTTCTTCATTTTTCTACTCAAAATTGAGCACTTTCTGACGCAGGCCCAAATGCCATCAGGTCACATTGTCTCCGATCAGATGATCAGTATAATCTCTGAAGGGAAATGGAAGGCTTGTATCGGAGCATTTGATTAAACATTACATCATTATGTATTGATACCTGGCAGAGTGTGCTGGTAATAAATGTCAGGTGTTACTTCATGTACAGCATCTTCCATTTTATTCATTTTAAGTCACAATGCCAAACACAAATAAATTTAAATATGGATCAGTGCAAATTTCTATTAACCACTTGAATCCTCTATCTTCGGTGGAAATAGCAGATCTACAAGCTCACAATGCATCACAACGCGATGTCCTGTGAGCTTGTAGATCTACCATTTTTGCCAAAGATGTAGTGTAGAGTTAAAACAGGAGGGGGCATAGTAAAGAGCCCTTGGGAATCAGGGTCAGCTATAATGGCTAATTGCTGTTTAGGAAGTGAATTAGGATGTTCAGTTCCGCTTTAGGAACAAACTGAAAAAGTCAGCCGGTGGTTTGTTTCCATCCTCAGCACTCATCTCTGCTTGCGGACAGAAGTCTGGAGGGTTGAGCTCTTGAGGGTCCGCAATTCCAATGACGTTATCGAAAAGGCTAGAGTAACAGAGCGACAGAGGTTTTAGTTTAAATGAATGTAATAAAACTCATTGAATAGTGCAGCTTGACATCAGAAACCAGAACTTTTATTACTACTAGTATTGATGATTTCTTGTACGTTATTTTATGTCTTTATATGTCTTGATGAATTGAATACATAGATACAGTAGGACCACAATGGAAACAAGCCCTTAGGGCTTTTTATGTTATCCTTTTAGTATCATTGTATAATCGTACCACTGCACTATTTTGCAAACTGTTAATAAAGTATTCAATCAATCAATCAATAATTGAGACATTTGTTGTGTGGGCTCTGGTCTCCTACCATGTGACAGTTATTGCAGTGGTTATCAAACTTTTGCTTCTGATGAAAATATTTTGTGTTGGGGATCCCCATTCAAGATTTGCGTTGTTAAAATGTTTAAAAAAATATTCCAAATGTTTAAAAAAATATTTTCAAGATCTTTTGAAAATAGCAGATCTACAAGCTCACAAACACTGGGGACCCCCTGGAAACTCTTCAAAGATTCCTAGAGATCCCTAGACCCCACTTTGAGAACCACTGAGTTATTGTACTAGTGTATGTTGGCAAAATGTCTACGCTCGACTTACCTTACCAGGACCCAGCCATACTTAGCAGTTTGATATGCAGTTGAGACCGGAATGCATCCAAACTCAGTAACAGTTGCCATGTATTTGCCTGAAGGGACAGATATGGGAAACAAACATGGTCAATATAAGGTAGCCTAACATACAGATACACACAGTGGACATATCATCTACAGTATATATGTAGAAAGATACAGTGATGGATTGGACAGACAGACAGACAGACAGACAGACAGACAGACAGACAGACAGACAGACAGACAGACAGACAGACAGACAGACAGACAGACAGACAGACAGACAGACAGACAGACACACACACACACACACACACACACACACACACACACACACACACACACACACACGCACACACACACACACACACACACACACACACACACACACACACACACACACACACACACACACACACACAGTAAGATGTGTACACATCCAGATGTTGCAGTGTACATACATAAATACATGCACAACGTTTACATTTATTCATTTCTTTGTGTTTTGTTTTTCCATGCCTACACATTTTATTTAGTCACTGTCGGGCAAAAACTTTGTACATCCAAAACCGTTTCTTTTTAGGAAATGGAAAAATGTACCTGTGTTCCAATGGATGTATGTAGTTATTAAGTCACAAGCTCTTTTTAAAATTAATATTTTCATTGGTTAAATATTCATAAAACCCAACAGACAGACTAACCATGTTCAACTTGGTGTCCCTTTTCCGAAAAGTTTCAAAAATAGCAATAGGTATATAGATAGAGCACATACCATAGGCTCAGTCCATATGCAGCCGACCCAAAGCCTGTTGGCTGCATGTCCTTATCCCTTCTACAAGCTCACAACCAGTTGCATCACAACAGGTTGATGCAACCTGTTGTGAGCTTGTGGCATTAATTTATGAAAATAAAAGATAATGGAATATGGAGAATTGATACAAGGTTTCTGCCCGACAGTAACAATTTGCACCATGCAAGTTATTTCTGAGGCCACATGTGAAAACACATTGCATCTAACCTGTGTTGTTAGACAGCGTTCCCCACCAGGTGTTGACTAGGAGACCCATACCACGTCCTGAGGAGCTACCCAGTACAGATTGACCCATGAGAGAAGCATCCTTTGGCACGGCCATGGGCTGGAATTCTGTCTTCAGTGCTTTCTTAGTGCATTCACGTTTTGGCTCGTCAATCATAAACAAGGCATGCTGAGTGATAACATTTATAGGAAGAAATTTGTTATTTGCACGCACGCACGCGCACGCATGCGCACGCACACGCACACACACACACACACACACACACACACACACACACACACACACACACACACACACACACACACACACACAGGTACTAATGTAATTTAACAACTAGTACTAAAAATGGAGTTCCTCTTTTTGAGATATCTATTTTGTACCCCGATGCTGTTCTCTGGATGGGATTGCCTGAGGCATGTGTACTATACTATACTATACTATACTATACTATACTATACTATACTATACTATACTATACTATACTATACTATACTATACTATACTATACTATACTATACTATACTACTTTTACAAGTAAAAGTCCGGAATAGCAATTGTGAGCTTGTAGATCCGCTATTTTCAAATGGCCAAAATGTATATAGGGCTGAAGAGGTTACTGTATGTTTTGTGATAATAATCAAAATCTGCAAAGTAACTAGCAACTAAAGTTCAAATAATTGTAGTGGAGTAAAATAATATTTGCCTCTGAGACTTAGTGTAGAAGTAAAAGTAGTGAAAATTGGAAATACTCCAAATAAAAAATACCTCAAAATTGTACTTGATTAAATGTACTTAGTTACTTTACACCACTATACTATACAATACTCACTTCTTTGTACAGCAGAAGGGCATCGAGGGTGAAAGTCTTGTTCTCGTAATTGCCCTTCTCCTTGATGCGGAGACGCTGTCCAAGTGCATCATACCAGAAGCGTGCGTACGTCCACAGCTTCTCATTCTGGGTGGACTGGGAGAGAGAGGAACAGTTTGATTGGATATTTGAGTCAGGTTCTTTTTCAACTGAGATCATGTTTTTTTTTTTTTTTACTTACATGTAATGCTGTGCTCAATCTTTTTGCTGACAAAACTTAGAACTGCTTTTGAATAAAAGAAACACTCACCACAGTGAGGGCTCCAGTCAGAAGAGATGGACTTGCTGTTAGAAGTAGGGAAATTGATTGATTGGTTTTTATTCTACAACAATGAGCTGGCCCATACAGTGCATTTGTTGTGCAATGTAACTGAATTTCCCCAGAGTACTAAGGAAGACCAACCAGCATGCAAATATCTTCCTTTTACAAAAACAACTGTTACCAAGTTAAATAAATAAATAAACAATAGGCAAAAATGAGAGAAAGGAGCTGGAATTAGTCATAGACAATGAACAACAATGAATTTCCCATGTGGGCGTGTTTTAGAGAAGTACTTCAGAACAAGAAATAAACAGACCTGTCTTAACCGTTAAAATATAAAGACCCTATTATGCAGTGCCCGGTTAGTCCATTCAATGTTATTCTACTTACAGCATGGCTGGGGCCTCTCTGCCAGTGCCAGGCAGGTTAGTGCCAGTAGGCTCAACAACACGATGAAGGTCCTCATGCTTTGCTTTTGCTGTCTCACACACCTAGACGGCAACACACATACACTGCCACTGAGACAATGGCTGTAGACAGAGCCACTTCTTTATAAACATGATGCGAGGCTCCAGTTCCGGAGCAACTACCAGAATTTCTTTCCAACAGCTTTTTGGTCACCCCCACACCTTTTGTAATGAGTCTCACTTATGAATGAGGAAATAACAAACTATAACAAAGCATGTGACTCTGACAGCATGTGATCGTGAGAATATTTACAGTATTATGGCTGCAAATGACAATTCTTTTATTAGTGATTATTCTATGAATTACTTTTTCAATTAATCTAATAATCAATGTTTTTATACGTATATATTTTTTTACATTTATTATAAAATTTGTATTTTTCAGCGTAATCTTTTATAATAGACTAAATCAATTAGTCTGGTGAACACTGTCCTACTTTGTTGTATGTGTCATGCAAAAATAAGAACAAATTGCTGAACTTCAAGCTCACAACATTTTGATCTTGTATTTTTGCCTCTGTATTTAAAAAAATAACATTTTTTAAAATTCTAATCGACTACATCAATTATATCAATTAACTGTTGCACCCCTAAAATATATTGTATTCTATGTATACTGTATGTACCCACTGTATGATATCCAGAGACCTGTTTAGTACTAGATGGCATTATAATGTATTTAAGTTCTAATAGTTTTACAATTACAGGACAATAAAGGCCTGAATGCAGTTATCCTATACCTCCATCAGCTTGTTTGGTTTGGCTTAATCTCTCAAGACAGATTAAGCTCAGCAGCTGAATCTGTCAAATTAAAACGAAAGTTCCTCTCTTTGCTGGGTCAGAGGTACAAACAAGTGTTGCTGTACACAGAAGGAAGGAGGCTTAGAAAACATGTACTGTAGTTGTTGGTGACTGGAGAGGATCACATTGCACTGGGAGTGACATCACTGTCATATGACAGTCACCTGGTACACCTGACCATACACACCCCATGGATGGGTCTCATGGGCTAATTGATGGACTAATAATGCATTATATATTTGAAGAAAGGTTATCCATTCCCTTAAAGATTCTGCCTTAATGACATATGAAACTGACAAGGAGACATCAATGGGGAGGCACAGGTGGGAAGGCTCAGCTAACAGATAAATGTGGGTCCAGAGAGTGGAGCCTTAATAAAGTTAGCGCTTTTCAAAGCAAGGTTAACAAGTGATTTACCAAACAAGATCAAAATTACAGAAAATAACATGAAAGAGATATAAGATTAAAAAAAGGTTAATATACATGAAATTAAAACGAATGGCAAAAAAGGAGATAAACATGGATAAAAGAGAGTCAAGAAGAAGAGAGATTGTAAAGTTGATTTTAAATTGAAAAGTCAATCCATTTCTTATTAATTGTGAAATGTTTAGCCAACATTGACTCAACTATTCAGGT
Organism: Gymnoscopelus braueri; assembly: GCF_963280865.1. Classification (NCBI taxonomy): domain Eukaryota; kingdom Metazoa; phylum Chordata; class Actinopteri; order Myctophiformes; family Myctophidae; genus Gymnoscopelus; species Gymnoscopelus braueri. The sequence goes on from NC_137623.1 coordinate 30,347,897, forward strand.
AAGTTCTGTAGGTATAAAGTTGTACTGACTAATGGAGAACATGTAAACAAAGGCTAAATCTAGAAAGAAAGCTATTAACAGGAAAATGGTGTGTTTACAATATTTATTTTTGTAAACGCCATTATTTCAAGTTCTTTCCTACTTTTCTATCCTTCTGCCTCACCGAGTGTTGCATTGGACCAGTCGAAGACCACCACCACAGTAAGTGGCCATGCACACAAAACAGAACCAACTTGCTCAACAAGCAAAACCTTATACAACGTTATAAAACACACATGCACATAAGCCCCACAATACAATAACCACAATAAACACATTCCCTCACACACATGTAGACAGGGGAACTGAGAGTGTGACTTGTATTGAAAAAGGAGCAGATTCTCATTGCACAGAATTTGTTGTCACATAGCTCAGTGGAACTTCAGCAGACCATGGGACATTACCTTCCTGTTCTGCAAAACCGGTCAGACTGCAAGCCACAGAGCTTGAAGATAAAATATCACAGAATGACAAGTGACAAACACATAAAACTATTAAAAACAGTCCCTCCCAACTCCAAGCTTCTCGCTGTCCATGGTGCTGAAGAGGGCACACTAAACGACAGTGTTGTTGAATTACAAGTTTATACTACAATCTAAGGAATCTCTGTATGTGTCTGTGTGTGTCACACAAAGTTTCTCCCTGGCATACCTCGGATAGCGTCGAATTGTTCGCTCCCAACCTTGGCGTGCGTGTCTCATATGACACACAGAGCCAAACGCAATTTGAATGGAATTCTCTGTGTATTCGGGAGATTGTATGCATGCATCAGCATCCCTGATTTGCCAACTCAAACTGTCGGCTATACAGATTTTCGTCATGTCACGTCACGTTTGTGCACCTCAGCCAGTATAGGTCTGGGGATAAAGCAAGAGAGGCTCGGTTGAGATGGTTTGGACAAGTGAAAAGGAGGGATGAGAAGCGGGAACTGACAGTTATAGGCCAATATTATATATGTCGGGTGTCCAAAACGCGTACTTTTCAGGATTCAAATTCAAAAACAGCAACAGTAGCAGATCTACAAGCTCAAAACTACGCACCACGTTTCTAGCTTTCAGATCTGCTACTTTTGAAGTTTTTTCTGTGATGCTGTAGTATGATGAAGTAGGGCGTTATTACGAAAAAACACAAAAAGCTAGAATATGGATGAGAGGTTTCTGCCCGACTACAACGATATGTATTATAAGTACAGTCTATAGATGGGTTTCCCGTTTGTAAACATGAGAGGATGATGCGCGCGCAGTGGAGGGAAGAGCCTGTAGAGGGCGCTATTACCCGCAGCAGCCCTGGCCATTGTACATTGATAAAATAAATGGTCTTCACCGGGTTTAATGAAAGTAGATTAAATGATGCAGTTTGTAATATCTTCTTTACTCAATAAAAATGATTTGTCGGAAGTTGTATCTGTCTGTATATAATAGCAGCATTATGCCTATTATGCCTATAATAGCAGCATTATGCCTATCTAAATCCCGAAAATAACAATAGAGTGAATGGCACTTCCGGGTCGTTCTACCTCCCGCATGCGCAGATTGCACACTCTGCTCTGTGATGACGTCGCGCGGAAACCCATCTATACTAGGGCTTTCACCAACTAGTCGTCTAGTCGACTAGTCGACTAGTATAACCACTAGTCAAATAGTTGGAAGCGCTTCCCTTAAAACGCCATAAAAATAAGGGCAGGAGGATAATAATAATAGTAATATAGTAGTTGGATGGCATTAAAACAATGCCCCCCCGCTAAAAAAATAATAAAATAAATAAAAATATCAATGTAAATTTCGACTAGTCGGCTACTACTTGGTCAAATGAGTCGACTAGTAAAAATCATTAGTTGTGAATGCCCTAGTCTATATGTAGGAGCCAAGTGTGCACTAAAGTGGGTTATTGGTATGTGATTGATGAAGGCACCGCATTGGCACCTAGGTGGTGGGAGTGTCGCTGTGGGTGGCCTCAGTGCCTACAAAGTAGTGGCTCTCACCTGCTCACTCTAAGGATGATTTGATCTTGGAGGTGGGGTGAGCTGGGAGAGCTACATTTTTGTTGACCGCATTTTTTGTATTATTGTTAATTGCTCACTGTTTAAGTTATTTGGTGCACATATTTATTACATATTTATTTGTTGTAAATTGTAATAATTTGGTGACACAGCACAGTAAATACTTTTAAACTTGAGCATTTGTTTGGTACTGAGTTTTTACATTTTTAATGCGCGTCATACAGTTTTTAAATCTCCCAGGCTTAGCCTGCCGGCTGATTATTCATTGGGACTATTATCAGCCGCAACATAGTCAACAAAACGTAACTGAAGCGCCGTTCCACGGAAAAGACATTGAACTCCTGGCTTACAGCGCTTCAAACAAGGAAACTGGAACGCGCATGGACGCGCACTGGCAGCGTAAGGTTGCATTCATTCATTGTTTTGACTCATTCATGCCCAGTCTACGTTACACGCACGCATAGCCTAAAACACAGCTGCTGTTACACACACGCTTACAAGCACACATACATACACACAGCCTTTATTGTTCCCCGTAGGCAAAGCTTCTTTAGTCTATAGCTCCGGTTATAGGCTATTGTTTTGTTATTTTCCTGTGCATGAACGGGTTCGGCCCGCATTCTATGGCCCGCGGATTGGGTTGGCCCAGGGTTGCCGTCTCAGAACTGAGATATATAGGCAAGTAAATACCTATCGTTCCATGCTGAAGACATAGGGTTGAATTGGATAGCTTAGATTTATTTAGGCAGTTTAGTGGGGAACAATAGGCTAGGCGATTTACATAAAGAGTCTAATTGAACACTGTGAATTTCTTTACATTTACAATTTCACACTTAAGCTATTACTACTAGGGCTGTGCTGATTTCGTTTGGGTGTGAATGAGTTTTTGTATTGCCTTTTTTGTTCATTCATTTAATGCAAAATGGAATCAAGTTTATCAAGGCCCGGTTCTAATGTCAGTGCAAATGAACAAGGAAGACAATCGAAGCTCACTGCCAAAGCATTGGTAAATAAAATGGAACATCTTCAAAAAGAACGAAAAGCTAAGGTTAACAAAATTGAAGCAGTTGTAAAGGTAATTAATGGGCTTATGCAAAGTTCTGACAATGCACAGACCATTCAATCTCATCTTCACAATGTTTCTGCACTGTATGATGAAGCAAATCAGCTGCATGATTCAGTCATTCCGTTACTTCCTCCAGAAGAACAAGAAAGGCAAAACATTTGGTTTTCAAACATACATAAACGTAAAGTTGATTTCATTGAAAATACAAATAAATGGCTTTCAGACATAAATGGCCAAATTGAAAGTACAGTTCAGTTACATGAAGATGTTACTTCTTCTTCACCTCAGCCACACTCACCTCATGTTGAAACACCTAATGCAGTGAATAATGACAATTTTACTTGTGTTTCAGAAGGTACTGAGGACGATGTGCAAACCGCTGTGGTAGATGATGTTGACCCTGATGATAGCATTTCTAATGTTGCAGTTGAGGCATCTAAGAAAAGGAGCTCTGCAGGGAGTAAGTGTAGGTCTAGTACCTCATCAACTTTGTCTGCATGTGTAAAGGCAGAGGCAAACATGGCAGCACTCCTTGCTCGCCAGAAGCTTCTTAAGGAGAAACATGACCTGGAAGAGCAAGAGGCACAGCTCAGAAAGAGGAGAGAGCAGTTGGATTTGGAGACAGAGATAGCGGCATCAGTAGCTAAAATAAATGTCTTGAAGGTTTCTGGCACCTCTCGAGTGTCTGGTGCTTCAGCTAGTATGACAGACGGGATGAATTCCTACCTTGAGAAAAGGAAACAAAAGGTTCATACGTTGGATGCTGATGCTGAGACATTTGTGCCTGTGTCAGTGAGGCAGCCATTTCAACGTGCTTCTAGTGAACAGAAGTCACGTTCACATTTGCTGGATGCTAGGCCTAAGCAGTCACATCCTCACTTATTGGATGCTCGGCCTAAGGTGAATTATGTGGGTCTGCAGTCGCAAGTTGGATTAGACCAGCCACTGCCAAGGCCTGAGATGGTTAGGGTGCGACAAAGTGGAACACACAACCCTCAAGCACGTCCTCAGTCGCAGTTGCTGTCACACCAACCTGCACCTTTAGCGCAAGGCAGCGCAGATCATGGTCAGCTGATATCTGTCTTGGAGAAACAGAACCAGATCACATCTTTGCTTGCTGAACAGCAGTCGTTGTTTTTCCTTCCACGACGTGAAATTCAGGTCTTTCATGGTGATCCCTTGGAGTATCAAACCTTCATGAGAGCTTTCGAACATAGCATCGAAGAGAAGACTCACAGCGCCAAGGATTGCTTATACTTTCTCGAGCAATATACCAAAGGGCAGCCCAGAGATATGGTTCGAAGCTGTCAGCATATGTCTGCTGAAAGTGGCTATGCCAAGGCCAAATCTTTGCTGCAAGAGCACTTCGGCGACCCATTGAAGATCACATCTGCTTATATGGACAAGGTCTTCTTGTGGCCAGCACTTAAGTCAGAGGACGTCAAGGCTCTACAATCTTACAGCTTCTTGCTGCGGGCTTGCTGCAATGCTCTGGGGGAGTTTGAATCCACATACGAGCTGGATGTCCCTGCTAACATGCAGGCTGTCATCAAGAAGTTGCCGTATAAGCTCAGGGACAAGTGGAGAGATGTCGCCTGCAGTTTGCAGGAGAAAAACCGTCGCAGAGCCACCTTTCGTGATATCGTCGATTTTATTGAAAGGCAGGTGAAAATTGCAAGCGACCCACTGTTTGGGGACTTACAGGATTCTTCCCCTACAGTATCGGGGCAGGAAGCGAGGCGTGCTAAAGCTAAGGGAAGTAGCTTTGCGACCACTGTCGCTACCATCGATGGGAACGATGACACTGGATGGACCAGAGAAAAGAGCTCACCTGTTGCCGTTTGCTTGCTTTGTGGAGCTGGGCATACCTTAGACGTGTGCTACCTATTGGAAAGGAAGACACACAACGATAAGATGTCCTTCTTGAGAGAGAAAGGGGTGTGTTTTGGCTGCATGTGCATTGGGCACAGAAGCAAAGACTGCCGCAAACGCCTCGTGTGCAAAGTGTGCAGTCTGAAACATCCCACTATGCTTCATATCTACTCCAAGGACAGGGAAAGTTCAACGCAAGCCAAAGGACAAATGGGGACAACAGATGGAAGTTCTTTGATCTCGGCGCAGTCCAGTGGTCTTACTGGGGCCGGAGAGAGTGAATGCACACTTGCCATACTTCCGGTTCGGGTGAAGTCCAGGAAAGGTCATAAAACAGTGGTCACCTACGCTTTTCTTGATCCAGGGAGCTCTGCTTCATTCTGCACCGAAGGGCTCATGAACCGGCTGAATCTCTCAGGAAGACGGTCTGATATTCTGCTTAGGACAATGGGTCAGGAGAAGGTGGTCAGCAGTCACATTGTGATGGATTTGGAGGTAGCAGGCCTGGACACAGATTGGTTCTGTGAGCTACCTGCAATGTTCACACAGAAGTGTATGCCTGTCAGTCAAGGCAACATCCCTAGGCAAGAAGATCTGCGGAATTGGCCGCACCTTGAACACATCGAGATAGCAGCGATCGACTCAGGGGTGGATCTTCTTATTGGAACCAATGTTCCCATGGCTTTGGAGCCGTGGGAGGTGGTCAGAAGCGAGGATGGCGGTCCGTATGCGATTAGAACCATGTTGGGTTGGACGGTGAATGGTCCTCTCAGAGGTGACTGCATTACCGACGCCCCCTGTATGAGTCATGATGTCACCGTCAATCGGATTTCAGTCGCAAGCCTTGACCAGCTGTGGGAGCAGCAGACTAAGGCAGACTTCCCTGAATGTGTTCAGGACGAACAGCTTGGATTGTCTAGGGAAGACCTGAACTTCATGGAGTCTGTCAACAGTTCTGTACAGTTGACTGATGGTCATTACCACATTGGCCTGCCTTTGAGACGAGGTGATGTCAGAATGCCGAACAACAGAAAGGTTGCTGAACAGCGTACCCTGGCTCTCAAAAGGAGATTCAACAAGGACCGTTCATTTCATGCGGACTACACCAACTTTATGAGCGAGATCATCTCCAGTGGCTATGCTGAGCAGGTACCAACTGAGGATCTGAGCCGTTCAGATGGCAAGGTGTGGTACATACCGCACCATGGTGTGTACCATCCACAGAAGAAAAAGTTGAGGGTCGTGTTTGATTGCGCGACTACTTTCAAAGGAACATCTTTGAATGCCCAACTTCTTCAAGGCCCAGATCTTACGAGCTCGCTGGTTGGGGTCATGAGCAGGTTCCGAAAAGAGCCTGTTGTGCTTATGGCTGATATCACAGCCATGTTCCATCAGGTCAGAGTACCAAGATCAGACTCTGACCTCTTGAGGTTCCTTTGGTGGCCAAATGGTGACCACAGTCAGGATGTGGTGGAGCATAGGATGTTGGCACACCTGTTTGGAGCAACATCTTCTCCAAGTTGTGCAAACTTCGCCTTAAGGAAATGTGCAGAGGATAACCGGGACCGGTTCAGTCCAGAGACGGTGGACACCGTTCTGCACCATTTCTATGTGGATGACTGCCTTGTATCAGTTGGTACTGAAGAGGAGGCAGTATCGCTATATCGCCAACTTCGTGCTCTGTGTGCCAGAGGAGGCTTCCAGCTAACCAAGTGGATTAGCAACAGACGCGCTGTGCTTGCCGCTATACCTCAGCAGGAAAGAGCGATGGATGTTAAGGATCTTGACTTAGACAATGACACTTTGCCTGTGGAAAGGGCTCTGGGCGTACAGTGGTGTGTCCAGTCGGATGCCTTCAAGTTCAAGATCACACTCAAGGACAAACCTCTGACAAGGAGAGGGATCTTATCCACCGTCAGCTCCATCTACGATCCCTTGGGATTCCTTGCACCTCTGGTGCTGAGTGCCAAGAAGCTTCTTCAAAGCCTGTGCAGAAATCAGCTGGGCTGGGATGAGGCTTTGCCAGTAAGTGCTGCACAGGAGTGGACCGTCTGGCTGGAGGAGCTCCATCTGATTGAAGAGTTTCGGATCTGCAGGTGCTTGAAACCTCCCAAGTTTGGAGAAGTCACTTCCGCTCAATTGCATCACTTTGCGGATGCCAGCGAAGATGGGTACGGCACGGTCACTTACCTGTTACTGAATAACATCCACAAACAAACCCACTGTGCCTTTGTAATGGGTAAGGCACGAGTTGCTCCGCTGAAATCCATTACAATCCCTCGCATGGAGTTGACAGCTGCAGTGGTGGCAAGCAGGATGGATAAGCTCTGGAAAAGGGAGTTGCAAATGCCACTACTGGAATCAGTGTTCTGGACGGATAGTACCTCCGTACTGAAATACATCCGGAATGAAACATCGAGGTTCAAGACATTTGTGGCAAATCGTGTCTCCGAGATACTCACATTGTCCAGTCCTTCTCAGTGGAGATATGTAGACACGTTGAGTAATCCAGCAGACCTGGCTTCCAGAGGGACCAGAGTAGAATCCTTCTTGAGGTCTGATGCTTGGGTGTCAGGACCTAAGTTCCTGGTTGAACCTGAAACGGAGTGGCCGGAACAGCCCGAACTCTCTGGAAAGGTCTCCCCAGAAGATCCTGAAGTTAAGACGGTAGTCTCTGTGAATGCGATTCAAGCCGATGAACAGGCAGACTTGGTCACGCAGTTCATTAGTCACTTCTCGTCCTGGTTCCGTCTGAGAAAGATGGTTGGTTGGATTCTCAGGTTCAAGAGGCTGTTGCTGGACCTGGCTCAGAAGAGGAGGCTTCTTGTCCAGTCTGGTCTGGAGGATGAGAACCTACATGAGGAGATGGAGACTGTCAGAGCTCAAGCTGTGAAGGGTCCTCTGTCAGTTGAAGAGCTCAACAAGGCAGAAACTGCAATTGTTTGCTTTTGTCAAGGAAAGAGGTTCTCTGAGGAGATAAGTGGCTTGGAGAAAGGGGAAGGTGTGAAGAAGACTAGTCATCTCTACAAGCTCAACCCTATTATTGAAGGTGGCATTCTAAGAGTTGGGGGTAGGCTTGGTAGAGCAGCTATGCCAGAGGAGGCAAGACATCCTGCTATCTTGACCAAGGACCTTCACATTTCCGACCTTCTCCTCCGTCACATCCATCAAGTGACGGGGCATGGAGGACGTAACCACATGCTGTCGAATCTTCGACAGAGATACTGGATCCCAGGAGCAAGTGTTGCTATTAGGAAGACTCTGTCCAAGTGTGTCGTCTGTCGTAGACTGCATGCAGTACCGGGACATCAACGGATGGCAGATCTCCCTCTTGACAGGGTTTCACCTGATGAGCCTCCATTCACTCGATCTGGAGTAGATTGCTTTGGGCCTTTCGAGATTAAGCGAGGAAGATGTACAGTAAAAAGGTACGGGGTCATCTTCACCTGTCTGGCTGTAAGAGCTGTGCATCTTGAGGTAGCAGCGTCTCTCGACACTGACTCCTTTATCAATGCTCTTAGACGCTTCGTGGCAAGGCGTGGTCAGGTGTTGGAGTTGCGCTCGGACAACGGCACGAACTTCGTCGGGGCTGAACGTGAGCTGAGGGAGTCAATTGGAAGGTGGAACCAGTCTCAGATCAGTGACATGCTCCTGCAGAAGGGAATCAAGTGGGTTTTCAATCCTCCCTATGGGTCGCATCATGGAGGAGTGTGGGAGCGTTTGATAAGATCCGTACGGAAGGTGCTGAATTCCATCTTGCGGACACAGAATCTTGACGACGAAGGCCTCCATACAGTTCTTTGTGAGGCTGAGGCTATCGTGAACAGCCGTCCAATAACTAAAGCCTCCACTGATCCCAATGACTTAGAAGCATTGACGCCCAACCATCTTCTGCTTCTCAAGTCTAAGCCCTCATTTCCACCAGGAGTGTTTGACAAGCAAGACATCTATGTTCGTCGTCGTTGGAGACAGATACAATACATGTCTGACTTGTTTTGGAAGCGCTGGGTGAAGGAGTACCTCCCGCAGCTTCAGGAGCGCCAGAAGTGGCAAAACATCAAGCGGAACTTTGTTCCTGGAGATCTGGTCATTGTGGTGGATGAAAATGCACCTCGTAATACGTGGATGACAGGAAGAGTCGTGCAGGCAATTCCAGATAAGCAGGGGCTGGTGCGACAGATTCGTGTTAAGACGAAGACCAGCTGCTTGGACAGGCCCATTACTAAAGTGTGCCTCCTTCAGGAAGCAGAGGGGCCATGAAGTCTTACTTGGAGCATTCATGCTCATAATCCTTTTTCGCTTGGAGCTCTCGAGCTCTTTGAACTTTTTTCTCTCTCTATCGCTCTCTTTATTTCAATTTTTTGCAGACGGAGGGGAGAATTTCGATGAAGATGATTCTGTTGACAGACAGCTATGCATTTGAATGAATTGCATTGATTTTCTATTTTTGAATGATTAAACGTCGCTAAGGTTAATTGTTGGCTCCTACATAGTAATAAATGTGTAATTAATGCCCAGGCTTAATTAGGGGCCGGAATGTAGGAGCCAAGTGTGCACTAAAGTGGGTTATTGGTATGTGATTGATGAAGGCACCGCATTGGCACCTAGGTGGTGGGAGTGTCGCTGTGGGTGGCCTCAGTGCCTACAAAGTAGTGGCTCTCACCTGCTCACTCTAAGGATGATTTGATCTTGGAGGTGGGGTGAGCTGGGAGAGCTACATTTTTGTTGACCGCATTTTTTGTATTATTGTTAATTGCTCACTGTTTAAGTTATTTGGTGCACATATTTATTACATATTTATTTGTTGTAAATTGTAATAATTTGGTGACACAGCACAGTAAATACTTTTAAACTTGAGCATTTGTTTGGTACTGAGTTTTTACATTTTTAATGCGCGTCATACAGTTTTTAAATCTCCCAGGCTTAGCCTGCCGGCTGATTATTCATTGGGACTATTATCAGCCGCAACACTATACATAATGTATTGTAACTGGCAACTTACTCCACTCGTGACTTTTTTCTTCATACTAGGACAGACACTTTTTCAACAACCTTTCCATTTTCATTTAAATCTCGTTTAAATCTTGGAAATTATATTGTTGTCTAGATTTACTGACTAGTATGTTAACATCTGACTCTGAAGTATTCACCCGTTTCCTAGGCTGTGTGTTTTCCACTTCCTGTCGGATTTCATTGGATATCATTAGTCATCTGACCAGTTTCATTGGATTTCATTGGATCAAATCGACAGGAAGTGAAAAGCCTAGGAAACAGGTGAATACTCCCTTATCTGTTGCACAACCTCTAAATCCACTGACAGTCATCATGTTGATAGAGGGAAACATGATGGAGTCATCTGAAATACCAACACTTAGCTCATACCTTCATTAATAATACATATGGTATGTGGTTTGGTACAAATTCCAAAACACAGTTCAAACCTCTGAAACAAAACATCATTTTTGGTTTTGATTTGGTTTTTTTATGCCATACAAGCATGGTGTGATTCTTTGTTCAAAATGTTTCAATGGAAAAAGGTATCAGACTTCACTGGGGTCGGTCGCTTATCCCATTCAATCGGGGAACACATCTGTGACATTTTTAGATTTCTTTGGCTATTCAAAAATAGCAGATATACAAGCTCACAGCTCAGCTCCGAGAGCTTTTGATCTGTTATGAAAAATAAAAAACAAGTTAAAATGTGTGCAAATCTTTGAATATATATATATATATATATATATATATATATATATATATATATATATATATATATATATATATATATATATATATATATATACACACACACACACTAAAATCTTTGCTTCTGGGGGTCCCTGGAACAACATTTGAGATGGGGGTCCGTGGAAAAATACATATTTTGGGGGTCCTTGACATGAAAAAAGTTTGAGAACCACTGATATTATAACAACATACGTAAAAAAATAAATAAAAAAAAACAGTTAGGATTTAGAAGACATTTGTAGAATCCCCCAGAAGCAAAGATGTGAGTTAAAAATGTTCACATAAAAAGAATATATACATATTCAAACATTTGCACAAATTTTCACGATTTAACATTTTAAAAGATTGCTATTTTTGAAAAGCCAAAGACATCTAAAATGACACAGTATGCGTTCCCGGATTGAGTGGGGCTTAACGAACCCTTAACCCTGTGAGTGCAGAGAGCCTGAGCAGACCGCCCAACATACAGTAGAACCAACCCCTCAGAGGCCGGCCTCTTCCACGTAGAGGACCAGGGTACGAGGGCGTGGCTACACGATTCTGAACTGGTACATAATGACAGCAGTGGTGGAAAGTATGTACTCAAGTACTGTACCTAAGTGTACAATTTTGAGGTTCTTTAACTTTACAGGAGTATTTCCAATTTTCTGTACTTTTACTTCTACTCCACTACATCTCAGAGGCACATTTTTTACTTTTTACTGCACTACAATTATTTGAAAACTCTAGTTACTAGTTACTTTGTAGATTTCGATTATTATTACAAAACATACATTAACCACATCAGCCCTATATACATTTTGGCCATTTGAAAATAGCAGATCTACAAGCTCACAATGCGACGCATTGTGAGCTTGTAGATCTGCTATTTTCATTTTTTTTTCTTCATTTTTAAACATTTGAAAACTTGAAATGGGACATACTTTTCAGGACGGGAAACCCTTTTGGGGTTCATGTTGCTATGTACGGTATATAGCAACATACATTTGTTGTAATTTTTGAATAAATATTTGAAGTTTTTCAGAAAACTCAGGTCAGGATTTAGAAGGCGTTTTTAGAATCGGCCCCAGGTCTAAATGAGTTAAGTACATTTTAATGCCAATAAAACTTTTGTACTTTTACTCAAGTATATCTTGAATTTCGGACTTTTACTTGTAGTGGAGTTGCAGTATTGACACTTTTACTTATTTTTATTTTTTTTAATACTTTAACTGATGACGATACACGAAAGAAGAAGAATGGAAAAAAGGCAAAAAGAAAGAGGGTCATCATGACATTGGGTCATTGATCCGGGAAGGTTTTACAAATGAAAAATGCATCAGAACAGAAGACAAGACAGACAACCCATTGGCACTCACTAACCAACATATTGTCTCCAGTGGTGGAAAAAGTACTCAGATATTTTACTTAAGTAAAAGTATCAATACTGCAATAAAGAAATACTCTGTTACAAGTAAAAGACCAGAATTAAAAATGTACTTGAGTAAAAGTACACAAGTATTGGTATCAAAATGTAGGCCTACTTAGAGTACCAAAAGTAAAAGTACTAAAATGTTTGAAAATAGTAGATCTACAAGCTCACAACGCGTCGCGATGCGACGCGTTGTGAGCTTGTAAATCGGCTATTTTCAAATAGCCTATAGGTATAAAATAGGGCAAAAGTGGTTAATATATGTTTCATAATATTATAACTTATATCTTAAAAGCAACGAGTAACTAAAGTTTTCAAATCAATGTAGCGGAGTAAAAGTACAATATTTGGATCCGAGATGTAGTGGAGTAGAAGTAAAAGTATTGGAAATTGGAAATACTCAAGTAAAGTACAAATACCTCAAAATTGTACTTAAGTACAGTACTTAAGTAAATGTACTTAGTTACT
>NC_137623.1:30367996-30445496 GCF_963280865.1 Gymnoscopelus braueri
TAGAGTTCGACATATTTGAGCAGATAATATTTTACAGCTTACAGTACCGCCATTGATATTCACCGCCAGCCTATGGCCTGACATGGTACTGTACTCCAACATACAGTAGCCATCTTAAAGGCAAAAATCATCTTAAATACATACCTTGAAGGAGTAATAAGCCTGCGTGAATACAAAACCTGAAAACTGACTTGAGGTCGTCTTGGATTTATACCAACATCCAGGACCAGTTTGTGGTCAAGGCTTGTCAGGTCTAAATGGCATGCAGTTTCAGAAGCTGCTGACATCAGCCAGTGCCTCTGGCAGAGAAGAAAGACCGTCTTTGCTTTGGTAAATATTGAAATTAACAATGGGATTTGACTGTGTAATGGCTAATGAGCAAGCCTCCCACATACAGTATCTCTGCAGATGATGAGACTGAGACTATGTTAGTAAATTATGGTTTAGTCATTTTATAAGACTACGGGTAAAAGTGTGGTGTACAGTTTAGGTGTTGATGTCATACCCACATTAGCTACTCAACCACTATCAACCAAGCTAGGGTTCTACGTATAGGATTTATTTGACCTTACCTCGTATATAGAGGAATAGCCACATTAAATGCAACAATGCTCGACAGACATCGAGCATTGGTCTAATAGAGATTTGTGGAATTTATAGATAGATGTACTAATAGGCATTACTCTATCCCTGGGGTCTTCCAACGTTTCTCAGCCCAGGGACCCCTTAGCTGAGTGATGGAGTTAGAAATATATATGTTTTGTGGACCAGATTGATATGATCTAGAACTATCGATCTAACCAGTCAAAATTAATATAGTGATGTCTTTTTGGGCCTGTACTTTAAACATGCTTTCTGTAACTACTATACTTTCCCTACCAAGGCCATGTAGCTGGCTCCATAGCTATCTGGGGCCGGCTCCATAGGTTTCCAATCAGTAAAAACATGTCTTGGTCAACGCTTTGTGATCTAATGTCCTAATGACCTGTATCTCTGTACACGACCTATATCTCTGTATGACCTGACATTGTCACTAATTTACTCTGTCAGCTGTCACCCTGTCACAGATAAACCTGCCACATGTCCTATGATATCGAAGGGATAACTTGTTTATGAAACCATAAGATGTACACAAGGATACTATAAGATGAACAACAACTTATTATGATGACACCCTGATGCCTGACAGCTCATCCAATATGATCTGACGTCTGAGGGTCTTAACCAATCGTTAGGATCCACCTCATATCTGATGTCCGGACTCCAACTTGTGTATAAATACTATTGCCTGTCTTTGTAATGGCAGAGAGATATTTTTGCTGTACGGTGCCTCGTGGATTGATTCTTTCTCTTAATACAATGTCAACCTTTTAATTTGAGAACCGGCCTGTGTCTGTCTTTGATTTCGTCTCATCCTTTTTACACTGGGTTTTCAGCGGTTTAACTACAAATAGTTTTAATTAACATAGAGTAGGATTTACGACCCTTTATCAACTCTATTAATTGGTCCCTCGAACGGTTAAAGGCCTGTCCGACATTATTATCATAATTATTATTATTATTTTTCTCGGACGGTGCGTTTAGAATCAGCCTTAAAAAATTTAGATTTTTTTTTCTCCCATCTTTCTTTTTCACGGTCGACTCTGAGGGGCTCCGGACGACTCCTCTTCGCGCGAGGACTCTTTCCGGTCAGCTATCTTAGAATTCAGCCTCTTTTTCACATATTGTTTTTGGAGACAAGCGGCTCACAGACATTCCTCAAACGTGTGGGGATTCTCCGTCCAGCTGACTACAAGACACAGGTTACCTTTTGGTTCGGTTCCATGCCTTATATTTTTGACATTGTATTAACTTTAACACAAGGCTCATTTGGCCGTACTTGTATATATACATATATATATTTTTTTAAAGTTATTAGTATTGTTGTTTTTGTTGTTTTAATTAATGCTTGTTGATTGCTTTTGGTGTGCTGCACACAAGAAAGTATGCTCCGCTCTGTATATGTTCATACATATACTGGATCCATACTTTATTTATACAAACATATTTGTTTCATCATTTCCCCGTGGCTCACCCTCTGGGTTTTTGCTGCGAGGTCTTGGTGCTTGCACAAAGGTGTTTGTATAATACGTTCACACCATTAGCCTTTACTTCTGGCCGTATACACCGGTAGCGCTGCTGGTTATACATGATATATTAATAGATTCGTGTCCCTCACCTCCTACTCATTCCTAATACTCAACTTGAGAGGGCTTTGTTGGACGTGTGAGGGCCTGCACAGTTATATTTGATATATGGAACACAGCGAAATTGCGTGTTCCCAAGATAGATGTCAGACTATCTTATTTTATTACAGCATAAGGTTCCAAAGCGGACACTCCTGTATAGGGTCCTGCGTTGACAGCTTATGCTTTGATTGATTATTATTATTTACTCTATGAGTACATGTTTTGTTTGTTTGTTTGTCTTGCATTGTGAGTTACATTGTGCCATTGTTCTGTGCATATAAACTCTCTCTCCATCCAACACCCTGGTCTTATCAAATTCACCTTGGAGTAAACTGCAGCAGCTGGAGCCAAAATTTTTTTCCCCCCGCCGAGCTGTTACTTTTTTTAGATCATTTAAACCTTGACACACACAGATATTTTCCGTGTGTGCCAATCAGAGGGGAATTATTATAGTATCATAATATAATCCAGATACACCATTCAATAATTTTTCAGTTTTAAACTTTAATATTTTGATTTCATTCCATTTTTCTAGAAAACAGCCACTTTTAAATCCAGGCAACCTCTGTATCACTAAACCAGCTCATCCAATCAGCCCTGCATACAGCTCAGCCATTTGGAAATTGCCGATCTACAAGCTCACAAGCTATTTCATCTCAAGCACTTCGCGCTTGTGGATCTGCTATTTTCAAAGGAAAAAATTGTGAATGGGGACAGGCTGCCTATTAAACACTTCTCACGTTGGTGTTTCACTCCACTCCGATACCATTTTTGTTTTTGGTACTTGGACCCAAGAACATGTCAGTGGATTGTGTAGTCTGCTCCGTGAGCACTTTGTTTAGAGATTTTGTCCTGCTTAGGAATTTAAACAAGGAAGATAACCGCCTGCACGGGGTTCAGTGGTGGAAGGTCACAAAGTAAATGTACTCAAGTGCCAAGCCAACCAAATCAAGGTAATATAACACACCCGGGTTACACCGCTGGGCCTTCGCCACCAGCAACAGGAATCATCTACCCTAGCCCACTCACTTCATAAAATTGAAATTAGAGGTTCATATACGTGTCAATATAGTATTTATGAAATAATCTGATACCTGTTACATTTATATTTACCAACGACGATTCAGATTGTTAACCCATTTAGTATTAATCTCTCACATTGGTTGTCCTGTTTTCATTAGTATTAATCTCTCACATTGTTGTCTTGTTCCCATTTATATGGGTCCCACTTTCAATTGTTAACAGAAATTTTACTCAAATATATACAGAATTAGTCCTTGATGTTACAGTATGTGCTCGCACTCCCCATACCACTGTTGTTCACTAATGTTGCTTTGTTTGTGTTTAGTGTCTATCCTCCCTGCTGGTTCTGGGGCCCTGGCCTTGGCTGTACACCCACCTATGACCTATGACGCTGCAGTGCTCTGGATGCCCTCCCCTTCTCTGCTGTGGCACCTGTACCTCCACGACACCCAGAGCGCACCAGCGTATTAATAATAATTGATTATTTGGCATTAATTAGTCCAGTTTCTGATGGGTTGGTTTTAAGTTATATATCTAATGTTTTTTTTTCTTTTCTCGTTAGTGTTTAGTTTTTTATTTTGTTTTGGTAGAGGGGGTTCTGCTTATGGCGACGGGGAAATATTTTCTGGCATAACAGATCCCACCCTTTTGTTTATTTGATCAACTCATCATTTTTTGACTTCATGTTAAAATTCCACCCTATAGTATTTTGTTGTAAAAACCTATGCATGTCTGCTCTTATGCCTCACAGCATCACATACCCCGGAAGAAGGCAGCCGAGATCCATTCAGATACAAATTACTGATTTTTTTTGTGACCCAAGACCGTATGGGATCAGAGGTCAGTGGGTTTCAGGGGGGATCACAATGAGAGGTAAGGTGCATTTTAACATCTTACGCCTCCTGTGCTCCTCTGAAACTTAAAATAAAAATAAAATAATAATAATAATAATAATAATAATAATAATAAAATAAGATTTACACATTAATATGAATCCTGGTACAATTTGCTCAGTCGGTTTAAAAAATAAAAATAAAACATCTTAAGATATTTCGTTAGATTCCCAGAGTACACTAAAATACTCATTGTCAATTTACCCACTACTAAGTATATTAGATAATCAAATTCATCATAGGTTCTCTCAATCCCTTATCCAATACAGCCTCTCACTTCTCCCGTGTCTTATCTGTTTACATTCTCTTGTTCAGAGCTGTTCTCATAACAAAGTAGGCTATGGCTCACAGAGACTACTTTAATACTATAATATTATGAAGGCTTGTTTTGAAAGTTTTTAAACATTTTTTTAATTTATTTTATAATTGATGAAAATATTACCATCTATATATATATTTTTTTCATTTGGAAAGGAGGTAAGAGAAGGGTAGAACGAGCGTAGCCATTTGTGGCTCGAGGGTAGAAAAAAAGTGAACATTCTGAACTTGTGAGGGCCATTGGGCTCAATATAACTTTAACCCATTCCTTCCAATTACCGTGACTCCCTTATAGCAATATCTATCTATATATAATATCAGTTTATTACTGTCCGCCTATCTTATTAATATTATTTCCTTTATTTTGACATCAATCCAAAAGTCACTAATACTAGCCAAACTCCGTTTCTGACTCATGAGCTGCAGATCATGAATCAAAAAGGACAGAGGTTAGATATTAAACTAATAAGACCATACAACCCCTCCATCCACCAATTATTCAACCCAAATTACTCCATTGAGGGATGGGTAGGGGATTTGTCCTCTACAAATTATACGTCCAAATTACTCCATTGAGGGACGGGTAGGGGATTTGTCCTCTACAAATTATACGTCCGATACTCCATTGAGGGACGGGTAGGGGCCTGTTCTACCAATTCGTCCGATACTCCACTAAGAGGGACGGGTAGGGGCCTGCACGTGTTCTACCAATTCGTCCGATACTCCACTGAGAGGGCTTTGTTTGACGGGTGGGGGCCTGTTGTCTTATATGGTTTGTTTTATTTTGACCACTGTAGATTTAAATCATCCATCCATTTAATATATTGAGCTTTAACAATACGTTTTAAATGCCTTAAACAATACATTTTATATTCCATTGCCTTAACCTTCTGTTCTAATTCCTTGAACCATCAGTATAATTATGTTTGCCTTAAAAAATAAGTTTTAAATTCTTTTAAATATTTTGAATATAATTTAAAATAATAAGTAAACCAAACAGGTTAAAATCTTTTTCATTCCAAAATTAGTTTGTCGCTGAAATATCTATGTTCGGTATGTCTGTATGTATTAATGAACGAATGTTTTTTTTTCCCTCATTCTCCAGTCAGTTAGAACAAAGTAAAAATTTCCAAGGATCTGTCAGTGACAAATCATTAAGTTAGCGTCATTCGCCCATCCAAAATGGTCACTCTGGTCTCTTAAAACTCAATTTCCCATCATTCTTTCTGGTCTGAGACTCCATTTCCCATAATTCCTTCAGCAGGAAGTGTTAGCTTTGTGGTACGTTAGAAACGTTTCCATGGCAACGTCATCCTACCAGCTACAGTCTCAAGTGAATTCCATTTAAAACAATTAAATTAACCCTAATAAGATTCAATTTGTTCTATATCAATATTGGGAAACATTAACTATAATATTAAGTTTATTATAAAGTCATTTTTATTTATTTTAAAAGTTTTGAAAGTATTTTATCATTGTAACTTAAGATTTTTTGTGAGCTTGTAGATTTGCTAATTTTCAAAAGCTATTTTTCTGTTTTTATCTCATTTCAATATAATCTTCAGAACAAAGATGTTTATTCCTTATTTTTCATTGTTATATTTTAATTTTAAATATTTTAATTATAAACTTTTTACAGCAAATTCATTCTCTGACACACTATATATATATGGAATATATATTGTGTCAAGAGGAGGGAGTTGGTGAATATTTGATTTAAATGTGAATATGGATTTAAATGTGATTTGCTTAATATCTTTTTGATGTTGTTTTTTGTCCTTTATCATAGTCATTTAACGATAAATACTAACTTACAGTCTTAGTCACATTCATCCATTTCAGATCTTGCCCCAGGAGTCATTGAAGTTTACAAAACCTCCCCAGGGGAGACTGAGGGTCTAAAACTCAGATGGACAACCGTTGTATTATATTTTGCAAATAGTTCTTAACTGTTTTAAACTACTTATGTTTTGTCAAATACATTTCATGTACACTTTCTACACACAGTAATTCTGTGGTTAATTCATTTACAGATTAAATAATCTTCCTGGTTAAATTGAGTGACAGAAGCCTCTCCTCTGCTCAAAGAGGAAAAGTAGGTCCTATACGTCTGTCTGTGTGAGTAAAGAGGCATCACGTGAGTTTTTCCCGCCATAAATTATTTTGCTTAGGGTTAAAATATCTACCCACAGTATTGCTTCAAGGAGAAGTAGGGCTAAAATTCGACTGAGCCTATACACACTTGGGGGCGGGACCTGAAACAACAACAAGCTTCTTGGAAACAAGACTATGTTGGCTAAAGTTCCTGGTGGTACATACATTGTGGGATTTTCAGGAAAAGTTAAAAGTTAAATAAATTCAGATCCTGCCATCCTGCAAAGGGATGGCCTTAAAAATAAAATAAAGAAAGGTTTGACAGATCTGTTTATAATTATAATACCTTATTCTGGGAACTTATGAGGTGATGTCATTTTTCTCATTTAACAGCATATAGAACCCACTTACCATTCTAATTATTCTATAAGTCTATGTAAGATTTCATCCTACTAACGCTGATTATTTACTCATGAAATATAACCATTTGGCTTCCAAATTAATAAACAGTACAGTTTTTTTTAAAGAAGTGAACCCTTATATCTGAATACATAACCATTTGTTTTTGCCCTTATAGTCCTTTAATACAATTTAAAAAGATATTTAAGTCTACATGTATCTGAACATCCGTCTCCTTATATATTATTTAATTAATTACATTTTCTTTCGATGTCATCTTATCTACCAATCTAGCCCACAAGAACTTGGGATTGATGGAGTTAGAAATATATATGTTTTGTGGACCAGATTGATATGATCTAGAACTATCGATCTAACCAGTCAAAATTAATATAGTGATGTCTTTTTGGGCCTGTACTTTAAACATGCTTTCTGTAACTACTATACTTTCCCTACCAAGGCCATGTAGCTGGCTCCATAGCTATCTGGGGCCGGCTCCATAGGTTTCCAATCAGTAAAAACATGTCTTGGTCAACGCTTTGTGATCTAATGTCCTAATGACCTGTATCTCTGTACACGACCTATATCTCTGTATGACCTGACATTGTCACTAATTTACTCTGTCAGCTGTCACCCTGTCACAGATAAACCTGCCACATGTCCTATGATATCGAAGGGATAACTTGTTTATGAAACCATAAGATGTACACAAGGATACTATAAGATGAACAACAACTTATTATGATGACACCCTGATGCCTGACAGCTCATCCAATATGATCTGACGTCTGAGGGTCTTAACCAATCGTTAGGATCCACCTCATATCTGATGTCCGGACTCCAACTTGTGTATAAATACTATTGCCTGTCTTTGTAATGGCAGAGAGATATTTTTGCTGTACGGTGCCTCGTGGATTGATTCTTTCTCTTAATACAATGTCAACCTTTTAATTTGAGAACCGGCCTGTGTCTGTCTTTGATTTCGTCTCATCCTTTTTACACTGGGTTTTCAGCGGTTTAACTACAAATAGTTTTAATTAACATAGAGTAGGATTTACGACCCTTTATCAACTCTATTACTGAGATTAAACTTTTTCATAGATTTCATTGATAGATTCATAGACTTGTTTTACAGCACTAGTATCATCAGTGCATGTTGGATACACGTTAATGTGTATTTTCAGACATTTAATCACTTAAACCCTCAATACTAAGTACTAACTTGACCTTTGGCTCTGTACTTGGTCTGCTTTTTTCCCTCTACACCAAACCTTCTACAACCAAGAGCTTGTAGTGGTTCATGTACAAAAAATAACCCATCACACAAAGATGTGGACCCCTGCTCTATCTATAGTTTTTTTTATTTATTTACTTGCTTTTATTTATTTGTATCTCTGTGTGATTGTCATCCTGTTTTGTTGTATGGACCCTGAGTCTGAAATAAAGATTGAATTGAATATCCAATTCTTGTATTGATGTTCAGTTCAGTTTCCAGAAAAAAATTGAGTACTGAGAAATATATAAAATATGAGACAATTAGAAATAAAACAATGAAAGAACATCAACAACAAAAACACAAGATACTAGTAATTGCGGAGCCAACTCTTAACATGACAGGACAACTTTAGCCTTCTTACAAATGAATCCCGATTGGACAAAATCCTGGACAATGTGTGAGGCTGCATTCTGGAGTAGGAAGTGCCCTTTTATGGAATGCTGAGAATTCCAGGCAGCTCGCACATCAACTTCCGGTTGGGTGTGTACACGGTAGTAGCTACTAGTAGTTAGTCTCTCTGTCTAGGAAATATAAACCAGCAGGAACGTCTTTGTTTACATCAACAACAACACCACACTTTGGTTCCATTCCAGTAAAACAACGGTAAGCACTGTCGCCACGACGGAGCGTTGTCGTTAAAGCGACGTTTTGACACCGCTATCCCCGTTAAAAACCGTTACCCCAGATAACTTCCTCCAACCTTCCATCAGTGTTGCCATGTCGGCTTATTGTAAGCGACTTTGGGCTTCTTTTTCTGTAAAGTTGCTTGGAAAAATTGGTAGTTGCGGTTTGCGTTTTTTGGGGCTTGTTTCTTAAGTGTAATTACTTTTTTAGGCTTGTTTCCTTAATGTTTTAATTATAATTTAAACCGGTGGTTCTCAAATATTTTCATAAATGTTTTGTGACAGAGAGCATTTGTGTGTCGCTAGAATGATTAAAAACATATTCCACATATTCCATATTTTATTGCAAGAGTTTTTGAAAATAGCAGATCTACAAGCTCATAACGCGTCTAAAGTGCTCATGTGGCCTAAAAGTTGCTTCTTTTGGGCTTGTTTTCCTAGACCTCGTTGCTTATTTCTCACAACATCTGGCAACACTGCCATTCTTCTCTCTCTGTCGGTTTGAGCGAAGCGTTTAAAATAGGAACGTGTCGAAACGGGTCGTGGCATCGTCGTCATGGCGTTTCCATGGATTAGCCATGGGTCAAGACTATCATAGATGTATTTTGATCGGTTTTTGACATTTTTATATCTACGATAGTCTTGGGCTGCACCCACCCTCCTCCACCCAGGATGTCCTGCACTTTCACCAGTAAATCCCTTATTTCTCCGAACATGTACAAATGCAAAATATAAGGTGCTTACCCCGTTGCCCCAAATGTTAACTCGGCATTCGGAGTCTTTGTGTGTATTAGTCCATGTTTTTCAATAGATAAGTGTATTCCTCAATGGGCAGTGGTGACGGGGCGCATCTGGTGAAAGCCGGTATTACACTCAATGTAAACAGGAAGTAAACTAGGGGGGGGAATGGCTTTCGGCCACAGACGGGATTAAAACGCATATCTATTAAAAAATACGGACAAATACAGTGCACAAAGACTCCGAATGCCAAGTTAACATTTGGGGCAACCGGTTAAGCACATTAAATTCTGCATTTGCGGGATTTACTGGTGAAGTGCAGGACGCTCTGGGGCTTTCAGCCCAAGACAATCGTAGATATGCAAATCTTAAAATCGATAAAATACATCTATGATAGCACAGCGGGGATTCTCTTTATTCGTTTTGTTTGTTGTTTCTTCCATTGCACACAGAAAATGTCCAAGTCGTTGAAGAAGATAGTGGAGGAGAGTCGGGATAAGAACATCCCCGAGGTGGATATGTGCGACAGAGGGATCTCCAACATGCTGGACGTCCCAGGACTATGTAAGTTCACAAGCAACAGTGGTGGAAGAAGTACTCACATTTTTTTTCTTGAGTTAAAGTATCAATACCACCATGTAGAAATACTCTGTTACAAGTAATAGTCCGGTATTAAAAATTTACTTGAGTAAAAAAAAGTTTGCATAAAAATATACTTTTTAGAGTACCAAAAGTAAAAGTAAAAGTACTCATTATGCAGAATGTCCCATTTCACAGGTTTTCAAAAGTATAAAATCTATTCAAATGGCCGAAATGTATTTAAGGCTGAAGTGGTTAATGTATGTTTTGTAATAATAATCAAGTCTACAAAGTAACTAGTTACTAAAGTTTTCAAATAATTGTAGTGGAATAAAAGTAAAAAATTTGCCTCTGAGATTAGTAGAAGTAAAAGTACTGAAAATTGGAAATACTCCAGTAAAGTAAAAAATACCTCAAAATTGTACATAAGTACAGTACTAGTTACTTTACACCACTGAGTATAAGTGTTTTGTACTTGCTATAGAGACTAGACGCTATAACATCGTCATTTTGCCAAGTCAGTGCAGTTAGTTGTACAAGTGTTTACAGACCTGGACCAGGGCTGATGACGTCACCTTTGGCATGTCCCGCTATAGCTCCTATTTGGGTGAAATATTTCCAGTAGTGGAGGAGCAGCGCGCACACACACATTCATTGTGCATAGCACCCTTTCACATCCACAGTGCAGCTCAGTGTGCATTATAATATTGATAGAAAGTAGCTTACATTTGTTCTACTATTAAAGGAAATAACAAATAAATGAGTGGATGCAGCTGGTGGTTTTTACTAGTTAGGCAGCAGCTCACTCTCCAAATAAACTACAATATCAGCCAGAGAGAATAAATAAATGGGTGAAACTTTATGTGGCAGATTAATACTCAACACCATTATCAATAAAATAGTGTGTATATCGATCCACTGCTTTCTTATAGACGAAACCACAGAGTGCTCCCCTGGCGCAATCATAACTGCGGTGTCAGAATGCACACCGCAGCAGGAGTTTGACACCGCAGCGCCCTGTGGATTCGTCTATAGCAGTGCTGAGGATGCGATCCTTCGTAAGCTGTTTTGCGAGGCCGATTCTAAACATGTCTTCTAAATACAGTTTTCTGAAGAAAAAAAAAACATATGTTGCTCTATCAGTGGTTCTCAATCTTTTTCGTGTCAAGGACCCTCAAAATGATATGTTCTTGGCTGCCGACCCCATCTAAAAATGTTCCATTAACCCCAGAAGCAAAGATTTGAGTGACATTTTTTTGCTTTAAAAAATATATATATTCAAAGATTTGCACACATTTTCACGATTTTTCTACATCTACAAGCTTGCAGCGCAGCACGAAGTGACACGCTGTGAGCTTGTATATCTGCTATTTTTAAATAACCAACCAGTGTGCTATACTGTATATATCTTATCTCTCTATCTCTCTATCACTTTATCTCTCTACTGTATCTCTCTCTCTGTCTCTCTGTCTCTCTCTCATAAAATAACACAGATGCTTTCCCGGTTTTAATTGGTTAAGGTGGCCAATGTGTGAGATTCTGACTTGAAATGGGCAGATGCTCTTTAAAGGGTGCTGTGGAAATATGTTGTATCATATAGATTTAAAACAGGATTCTATTGTTTTAGCACTTTGTGTTGAGTCTTCATTCTTTACTGAATGTTTCAAACTCGTCTCATCTCACATCTTACAAATCTTCATAAATGCAACTTGTAACATTTTAATGTAACTTGAGATGTAAAGTGGTTAGTGGAGTAAAATAGTACAACCATGAGTGGAAATATATAATAAATGAATGTTATACATATACAGTACATAAAAAAGACAGGGCTTGATTAAATGCATACTCTTTACGGCGTGTTTTATATACATGTGTATATGTGTATACGTGGTGTAAGAGGCCTTTGCTTCTTTTCCCCCTTGCAGTTACATTGTCCAACATCACTCAGCTGGTTCTCAGCCACAACAAGCTCACAAGTAAGTTTTTTAATCTCATTTTGCTCTTGTAACATACAGACATACTTTATTTTTGAGCTGTGTAATGCCATTTTCAACCAGTAGGGTGCACCATAGCCCTATCAACTGGACAAACATAATCGAATACAAAGTCAGGTTTGGACTGGGACACCATATCTTACCGGTAAATTAAAGGGGTATTTCACTTTAAAACACTTCCTGGGTCATTTTAACGTCTACTCTGGCTTTTGTGTGCACCCGGCCCTGGACAGTTTTTAAGTTGCTTGATCCGATATTTCGATATTTGATATTCGTTTTATCAGACACTCCCCCGAAACCCACACACACACACACACACACACACACACACACACTCACACAAAACATGATTTGGTGTTCTTACTTGCCCCAAAATGTGTGGATATAGAGGTTTTGTAGCAATTTGTAAGGTGGCCAGTGTTGTCAGGGGCTGACTGTCTTTCAGCAAGGCTGGACTGGGACAAAACATTTGACACTGACATTTAATTGTCTATCTAATCAAGTACAGCAGGGCTGCACATATTGGAACCCTGAATATACATAGGTGAAGTGAATGGGCTCTCCCCAAATCCGCTTTACTTCACCTGTGTGTGTGTGTGTGTGTGTGTGTGTGTGTGTGTGTGTGTGTGTGTGTGTGTGTGTGTGTGTGTCTTGCTTCGAACTCAAATAAGCGCACGCGTGTTCTCACTAAACCTATTTTTATGGCAACCAAGGAACAAAATGTTCACGTGCGGCAAGTCAGACTGTGTGTGTGTGACGTGTGTGTCAGACACAGCGACACAAAGAGAGAGAGACACACACACACACACACACACACACACACACACACACACACACACACACACACACACACACACACACACACACACACACACACACACCCCGTACATTAGGAACGAAGCCATGGGGTGGGAGATCTGTGTTATTTTCGTGTATATACAGTCCTGGTATAGCAAGAGCGATGCAATACTGAAGTAATCAAATGAGCACCGGGTGTTGTGTGTATTTTAGCTTGAGTTATTCACAAATCTTTTGAAGTGGAGACACATGTAAAGGTAGAAAAGTAAATGGTTGTCCTGCCAGACTAGAGCCATGAGCCATTTTTGTGGAAACTTTGAAGAGAATTGGACAACTGCTGTTCTATGAGTTTGTAGACCGCATACATACAGGCTGGCTGGGGCCGGGCTTCAATTATAGTAGAGAAGATACTTGGTGCTTGGGCTCCAATTTTGACCTGCTGTCTTGATGACATTATACTCCCTAATTTGCCGAGACGTGGCGATCTTTGGAGAGATTACACTCATATCTCCATCTCTGTATTTCTCACTGTCCTTTTCTATTAACAGTCGAGATCAAAGATCACAGGGATGATCTCATTAGTGTTGTGTACCCCACCTGCAGGGGTGCACCTCAGGCACCTCAGGCGCATTCATTCCTTGTCTATTGCTCCCAAATATTATACCGTCTGTATGGATTTGACCCATGCAACCCCGCCACCCCAATACACACTGTACACACACATCTACTTTGTTTACTCAGGCAGTTGCCTTAATGCATGACGGGGGGCTTGGTGTCAGTATTGCCATGTCTGCTTATTATAATCGACTTGACTTTGAGATAGTTTTTCTGTAAAGTAGCGTGTAAATCTTTGTGGTTGCGTTTTTTTGGGCTTGTTTCTAAAATGTAGTTGCTTATTTGGGCTTGTTTCCTAATGTTGTTTTAAACCAGTGGTTCTCAAACATTTTCAAGTCAAGGACCACCAAATTAAAATGCCCACCTGAAAAAAAAATTGTGCCAGGGATCCCCATACAAGATGATTTGTGTATTTAAATTGTACCACATTTCAATTGTTTTCACATTTTCTTTCAAGATTTGCTTTGAACATGGCATCCGGATCTACAAGCTCATAACGCGTTGCATCGTTATGAATATAAAAGTCTAAAGTGCTCATATAGCCAAGTCACTTATTTTGGTCGTGTTTTCTTTTTTTGACTCCGGCAACACTGCTTGGTGTAGCTTTTTATCCTGTTTATCCTAGCTCAACTCCCAGTCTTTTTCTTGCCGGGTCTTTGATCTTGCTCTGATGCCTCATGCTTAGGAAAAAAGAAGGGGGAAAAAAAAGAAGCGGTGATGAAGGTAGAGGTAGCGTCGCTGGCTTGTGAACTTTGGGAGGTAGTCAGGAATTACTTTGACATTTGGAAAGTCTTTCATTAGAGCTGCACAGGAGAGAAAAGAGAGGGTGGTCTGGCCGAGAGATGGAGAAACGGAGGGAGAGAGAGAGAGCACTGCACAAGTAAAAGGTTGAGTTCCTTTTCGCTGCCACCCTGCTTTAACATGACTCCACTCTGGTCCATTACCATCAATCCAGCAGACCCTTATCAGCCAGGGAGTGCCATATGGGCCAAGTCTCAACACACATGGCCAGCACAAAATTGTCACCTGTAGAATTGCATAGGGTTAGAAAAATTCCATCCTGTTATCCTATTAGCCTTAATGTCTGATGGTACCACGTGCTGTTTACATTCCTGACTAATAAAGTATTCAATAAATAAAAAAATCCATGGGAAGTTAAGCTTAGGAATTTTGAAAATCCTAATTTAAATGTAATAGTGAGCTTATTTGGGGTAAATGCACACAAACAAGAAATATTAGCTATCATGGCGTTTATTTGGTTAAAACTAAACTGTACGGATAAGATTATTCCCATTATTTCCCATAAATTCCTATTAATTCCCATGGAAAGTTTACACCTTGAATATTGCCAGAATTGTGCAACCCATCTACAGTGTGCCCTCATGTGGTACATGTGGATTTGCTCTTAGCTCGATCTGGCACAGACACATGCACACATGCAAGCAAGCACACTTGCACACGTCCTATGTTCTTAGTGTGTTACATATGTACAGTATGTATACACGGTCACTTTTCTTTCCTGTCCTTAGTGTGTTGCATACACATTTCTTTTATACAGACAGGCATGTACTCGCTGTCAACTGGTGACCCCGGTCAGGTCATATACACAGATAGCCAGATAGAGTAGCCCATATGGAAATCAATAGACCATATTGTACAGAGGACCCTCTTGGTCTACTCTACCGACATACAAGGTCACGTGAGTTGCTGTCCAAACTCATCAGGCACTCCATCTTTATCGATTCAGTACCATTCACTGGTCCACTGAGAGAGAGAGATGGGGCCAGCTACATGGAATTGATTTTTTGACGTCCTAGGTGAACCACGAGGACCCAGGGAGAAAGTCATCTTAAACCAGTGGATACTTGCTCGGGTTAGCAGCACCTTGATGGGTAGTAAACTCTAGGTTCACGATCATACAGTTATAGGACTGGGCTGTCACCTCTGATGCCGTCTATTGCAAGGGCCGGAGTAGACTGTTCTTTCTGAGGAGGCTCAGGTCCTTATCTTTGGCCATTGACCGTGGCTGCTGTTGGTTACTGGTCTGGTTGTCTGTCTGTGCGAATGATCTCCCCGCGCTTGGTAACGTTACATCGCGGATTCGCGATCTAAATTTAACGCGAACAATATTTCTTCTTTTTTGGGTTGCCAATGCGCGACCCCAACGGCACCTGGGTCGCGACCCATAGTTTGAGAACCGCTGTTCTAATGGCTAGGGCCCTCATCTTTGTGATTGCTTGCTGGGGGTGGGTCACATTAATGCAACCTGAACAGGCTGGTCAGGATGGCTGGTTCCGTGGTTGAGGCTACCCTGGATGGTCTGGAGGAGGTGGCGAAGGTGCGTATAGCGAGGAATCTGAATGCAATCATGGACCTCTTTTGGACCTCCTTTTGAATATTTATATTTCTCATGCTTTTATTCAGTTACAAAGAACTCCCTTTTTGCCTTGCAAGCCTTGCTAGGCAAAGGACCGCTGTCACAGAATGAGTGTTTCATTTCCTTTTCACGCGTAGCCCATTTAATTTCTCTTACCTAACGTCTTGATTTGTACTGCTTTCGACGTGCACTGACTGACAGCGGCGAGAGAGTTATCGATTTTTACTAGCCGTTTAGTCTAAACTTTGAGTCCCCCTGAAGGAAAGTTTTCAGTTCCGGTTTCTCAGCGTTGCACTGAGCGTTGGATACAATGTCGTGACAACACATGCGCACACACACACACACACACACACACACACGCCTTCTGTAGAATGGTACCCCCCCCCAATGCAGTATCAGTATGCCGGGGCCTCACCTCCTGAGTGCTCATCCGCCCAGCGGCATTCACATCAGGGCCTGTTTGTGTACACTCTCCCTTCATCCCTCTCTCCCTCTGCGTCCAGCCATCCATCCGGCCATCCTCCCCCTCTCCCTCCCTCCCATTGATCAGTGGCATAATCTGATAGAAACATCTTCCTCTCTGTTATCACCCCATCGATCTCTGTCCGCCTCTCCAGCCAGAGTCTTGGGGGAGGGGGGAGGGCGAGGGGGGGACTGATGAAGGAATGGAAGGAAGGATGGATGGATAGATGGAGGTTAAGGAGTGAGAAACAAAAGTCTGTTCCTGCCAAGTGACTGCGGCGTGCCGTTAATGTCAGAGCGTCTAATTGAGCCATCAAAAGGGAAGACACTTTGTTAGTGGCCCCACAGGCTGAAGATGATTAGCTCGTTATGAGGACATGAGAGCAGTGGGGACAGTGTGGGTGGGTTTTCAGGGTACCTTTGGATGAAAGGGTCACAGAGAACCTGTACGAGACACAATCCCTATGTTGCTTGCAGTTCAGAGAGAGAAGTGGTGAACGAACAAAGCGCAACCAGAAATAACTGTCTGAGATATAATTAGTGTTAAGAAGAAAGGGCTCTGAAAACGCAACTTGACTTTTTAAATTAATTTGATTAATTTGGTTCTTCCGGAAGGAGCTATAGAATGTCTAGAATCTCAAAGAATGTAGCAAAGACATCTTTTATCCCAAATGACATTACCTTAATGAATCCTTTACCTAATTTTTTTTAACCAATTCTCCACAGGGAATTACATTTTTTAACTGCTGCGGAGTCTATTATGTTGTCCTTTGACTGTGTCGTTCGTTGTATTGTTTCCTTGTATTGTCAAGTCCCGATTCTTTTATTTCCACATCCGGGGAAACTTGAGACAGTTCTAGAGTATGTAGAACACGAAAAATCGGATTATGTCCAGTTAATGATGTGTTTGGGAATCATACCAAACTACTATGGAAAGCATTGCCAGATATACTGTACATGTACATATAACTGCACATTTCTTTGAAGTAATTTTTTATACTAGGCCAATGCCATTTGGGAACGATGCCCGTTGGGAATGAATGCCCCTTGGGTTATGTAATACCCATTGTACCTGTTTTCAGAGTACGCGTTTGTACCGTCTGTCTGTCTGTGACCCTTTTATGTGTTCAATTCATCACCAGGCCATAGAACATTAACACATTAATACATGTCATCAACAAATTCAAATATCTATATTTACAGAGGAGAAAAAGGAAAACAAAACGGCGGCATCGTATGACCCCTCATTCTGTTGTCCTTCTCTCTCTGTCTTCCAGCGGTCCCTGCAAACGTCTCTGACCTGAAGAACCTGGAGGTTCTCAACATGTTCAACAACCAGATAGAGGAGCTCCCCACCCAAATCAGCAGTCTGCAGAAACTCAAACACCTCAACCTCGGGTGGGCATCACTGTGTGTGTGTGTGTGTGTGTGTGTGTGTGTGTGTGTGTGTGTGTGTGTGTGTGTGTGTGTGTGTGTGTGTGTGTGTGTGTGTGTGTGTGTGTGTGTGTGTGTGTGTGTGTGTGTGTGTGTGTGTGTGTGTGTGTGTGTGTGTGTGTGTGTGTGTGTGTGTGTGTGTGTGTGTGTGTGTGTGTGTGTGTTTTGGTGGGATGAGGGAGATCTTTGAAAGTCTTTGAATATTTTTTTCTTTTTTGGAAAAATAACGACATGTCAGAAATAGGGTTGCCAGGCTGAGTGGTTAAAACGAAAAGCTGCCACCGTTTTTTTTATTTTATTTATTTATTTATTTAGAGTAGCCAATTATTCTCCCCTCCCCCCCGTTTTTCTCCCAATTTAGTTGTTGTCCAACTAAACCTCATACTTGCTCACCTTCCAGTGAGGAGCTGCCACTGGGAGGACGTAGCGCCTCTGTCCTACTCTTACCATTCAAGACCCCCCCCCCCCCGTTGACAGGCACTGCCCCAGCTCATAGGAGTTGCTCGCGTAGCTACAAATATCGCCCTCCCTGCTTCCCTCGCTCGAAACTGGCCTGTTGTGTTTGGCCAAGCAGGTGTAGACCTACTGTATTTTTAATCAGTGAAGAGAACATTTCTTTAAAAAACAGATATGAGGCACATTTTCTCAATGGCCACAACTACTACTAACCATGTGCCGCAAAGGAATAATGAGAGTAAACTTACAATGCCATTTATTGACCGCTGGGAAATTCAGTTTTACAAGGCCAGCACGGGAAACGGTGCATACGCATTCATTCTGTTCAATTCAATACAACTTTATCAATCCACAAAGGCAATTAGATTTTTACTCCGCCCTGATTTGGACCAAATAAAAACAGGCAGGAAACACACATATTGTAAGAGCACAAGAGCTGTTTGGGACAATGTTGTACTGTGTGTATACTGTATATACATTATTGTGCTTCAAATATCTATGTATTCACAAAACCTCTGTGTCTGTCTGTGTACGTTGTCTCTAGGGCTGTGGATCTTGTGAATCTCACGTTTCTCAATTCGATTCCGATTCTTGGGATCACAATTTGAGTAAAAAAAATAAATCAAGAGAAGAATCGATTAAAAAAAAAACTATTGTCATAAAAAATTATTCCCAATCAGTTTTATCTAAACTATTTCAGTCATATTGTTTTCATCTGGACTTTAACAACCAAGTGTAGCCTATAATTTCCAACAGCTCAAACAAAACATTTTATAATACCAGAGAGGGTTGTGTAAAAATTCTTGGCTTTGATTGGAATTAGATTAGGTGTAGTTCTATTTGATGCAGAACACATACAAATACATCATTGGCACATACCCTCTTACCCAATGTGTCTAGACAATATAGTTACTCTGCATGTGTGCAATATGTAGCCTCCCCAAGCTTACCGTGCCTACCCTCGTCGCAAAGGTCAAACATGGGTCTGACAGAAAGAGACAGCATGCCCAAGCCTGGACATGCTTAGATGCAAAAAGACACGCGCTACTAATGACCAACAGCCCAGTGATATGGAGGATGAGACTAGTCATGATGGGTCCACAGTAACTCGAAGGTCCCCACCAAACGACCACTGGTAGCTGGAATGTGCTCTGTGATTTGCCCACCGTGCTGGACAGCCACGGACCAATCAGATGGACAGAGAGCTGGATGCCATTAGCCAATCATTTGTCGAGGCTGGCACACTAGATTTGCATAGGACAGGACACAGTCATTTGTCGGGAGTGGCACATTAATTATGCATAGCACAGGACACATTACACACAGCAGATACCATGGGATGTAACAAGGGGGCCGAGAAAAAACAACAGCGTATCATCATTGCATTGGAGGGAAGCAGATCTACAAGCTCTCAACATGTCGCGCTGCATTAGTAACACACAAAGTAATTTTTTAATGAAACGCGAATATTCAAATATTTATATTCCTGTTTGAATCCCATGGCATCGAACAAAGCTTCGAAGCTTGGATGTAAATCATGGGTCAGCTCTAATGCGCAGTCGGTACTGTGTACTCACAACAACCTTGTGAGGTCAATTCTGACTCAAGCCCATGGCAAGTCATCTTACTTTTTCTTTCTTTCTCTCTCTTTCGTTCTCTCACCCTCCCTGTACCTTTCCTGTCTCTACTATCCATTAAAAGCTGAAACACCCCCAAAAGCTGGTTTATAACCTTTACACATCCCTTGTGAGCCTAAAGTAAAGAACTGAAGGCTGTGTTTTGGACATTGTTCCCATTGTCTGGTGCACGCTGTGTTGGTGTTAGGGTGTGACAAGCCACTTTGGGTTATATCTGGAGTCTATGCTATGTTCATTTAGCCCCCACTGTGTGCACTTAAGGCTAAGATTTTGTTCTCCTGACCACTGAAACTGGTAGGGGGATAGCAGTCCCTCTCCTGGCAAAAGGCTTTTATTGTGTTCTCTGAACACAAGGCTATCAGGGATTCGTTGTTGTTTCATTGTGTAAAAAGTTCACAGTAATCAGCCTCCCGCGGTAGAAAGCCGGTGCCACTTTTGGAACTCGCCCCTTCTGGGTTTTTTGTGTAGCTGTGCATACAGTTAATCTAACATGGTTAAAATGGAGTCTGAAGTTACAATGCATTTGTATAGGAAGGGGCGTGTCTGTTTAAAATCTAAATACTGAATCAAGCAACTTAAAAACGGTCTGGGGTGCTCACAAAAGGACCACGATTAAACAATTGTCCCAAACATGTTTGAAAATAAAATATCCCTTTTAATATATTATTTTAATATAGTCTTGAATTTAGACACAGGATGCAGTCTCTAGGCCTGAAACAATGATTACATAATCGCCTAATTGCAATTATTTGAGATAATTGCAATAATGTTTTGCATAATCGTCATCATTTGTTGACGATGATGTTGATTTCTTAAAAATATATATATAAAAAAAAAAGCAGATCTACAAGCTCAAAACGTGTTGCATAGTGACGTATTTTGAGCTTGTAGATCTGCTTTTTCCACTATTCATATAAAGTTATCAAATTATGTAAGTTATTTGTCATATCTGGCCTGCGCACCTTTTTGTTGACAAAGCGTACAACCGAAACAGAAATGTTTATTTTTATTCATAACATTACAATGTTCAATGACGGAAAAAAAGAATTCAATCGTTAATCGCAAAACAAATTGAGCGACAATTAATCGTCGAGTAAAATTTCACCATTGTGACAGCCCTATCAGTCTCTACCTGTGCCTAAAAGTGTGTGTGTGCAGAGGGTTGTCGGCATCCTGTCAATGTCATGTAGGATTAGGAAGGGGCTGGCCCTTGCCATTATGTGGTTTGGTATTGACTCACTGATAGACACACACTCACATTATCTGGATAGTGTAAGCCGCACACTAGTATTCCACACCGCATGCTGTGTGGGTGTATTCTTTTCTTTTTTTGGATCGTGTAATTGTTTATTCTCCCGTATGTGTTTGTGCGTGTGTGGCTTAGGTATACCTGTCTCTGTGCGCAAGCTTTATAAAGCACTTGATCTCATTTGTCAAAAACAATCCGTCCCTCTGACCTGGAAATTGCCTCTGTAAACAGACAGGCACATGCACGCACAGTGCACACACATAAACAACGTCGCTCAATCAATTTGCCTCTGCTGCTCATCCAATCCTTCCCCTGTAGGTAACTTTGTGTCTTTGAAGAGCTTTCGTGCTTGTTTGCGTATTGATAATGGAATATTCCCCAAGGACATTTGAGGTACGAAGACGGACAAACAGATAGACAAACATTTATGCAAACGTGCAGCAACAGGGCAGACACGGTTGGACCTAGCAGCAGTCAATAGCCTTCGTTCCATCCTATTGCCAAACGGGGCTAAAACAGGGCCCGATTAATGCAAACATGGCCAGCCTTGTTCACTGTACAGTATTTTCAGTTTTTCACATTTTGTTGTTGACAATTTGATTTGATTTTAATGCTTGCAACCGTCATACCTAGAAGGTTCAAAGACAATAGAGGATAAAAAATAAATGTATTTACACTGTGGTCCCCTTACACAAAATTGAAGTTGATTCACCGAAATCCTGAAAGAAAACCAACTTGAGAACGCACAATCGAGGTCAGAAACTCGAAGAAAATGGGTTGTGAGCACGAGTCCATTGAGTAGCTCGCCTCTGTGAGGACTAGGCCTATAAGATATGCAACGTTGATGATCAAATTGATCGCGTTCACATGGCGACCATATTGCTTTTACAGTACATTATACTCTTGAGGGGGCTTTCCACCCACGAGTATGATGTAAGGGCAAAATGGCTGCTGTATTGATGAATATCATCAATTTA
This sequence comes from Gymnoscopelus braueri, assembly GCF_963280865.1. Taxonomy (NCBI): domain Eukaryota; kingdom Metazoa; phylum Chordata; class Actinopteri; order Myctophiformes; family Myctophidae; genus Gymnoscopelus; species Gymnoscopelus braueri. The sequence goes on from NC_137623.1 coordinate 30,390,167, forward strand.
TGATTAATGCTAATATGCTTACTTTATCTGAGAAATCAGTGAAAGCTTGTAAGAAAAGTACGATTGTTTAGACAGAGAATGTTTAAAGTTTAAGTGTGTGTGTGTGTGTGTGTGTGTGTGTGTGTGCGTGCGTGTGCGTGTGTGTATCTCCACAGTATGAATCGTCTTAGCGGGTTGCCGAGGGGCTTCGGTTCGCTGCCCGCCCTGGAGGTGTTGGACCTCACCTACAACAACCTGAACCAGAGCTCACTACCCGGGAACTTCTTCTACCTCAGTGAGTGTGCGCACACACACACACTTCTTAACCCCTGTACTATTATTAATGCTGCGTTAGCGTGCGAGTGGCCTAATCGTGTGCTCAGTTTATTCAACCATTAATCAGAGACAAGCTCTTCTAATTGATACAGAGCTAGTGCAGAGTGGACTGCTTGGAAGAACGGGTGTATGTGACTATAGCCTTTCTTTATTTCAGCCTTAAACGTGTAAATGCAGGTGACCAGACGCAAGAGGATGCCAAAAAAAACAAGGCCATTTTGACAGCTTAGAAGTGTAATCGAATACACGTATTCCATGTATCGAATGCTGTGTACATAATCACATTTTTATCATTTTGAGACAGTGTCATATTGATTGTATGTGAAGCAGTACAACAGGTTGTTGGCCTCATCCTTGGCCTCCATTTTAAACCACCTATGTAACTTTGCCCCCCCCCCCCCACACATTTTTCTCATTGTGTTTGCTGTTTTGTTCAGCATTTCATAAGAATATGTCCTTGCATAGTAGCATAGCAGTGGCTGTGTGACTGTCTGTGTCTGTCTGTTTGAACTCCCTCAGCACATTCAACAGCCAACTGACCTTTTGGTCTTTAACCCATTAAGACAGGGATGTCAAACATACGGCCCGCGGGCCGGATCAGGCCCGCTAACTAGTTTAATCCGGCCCGCGAGATGATTTTGCAAATAAAATAAAAAATAAAAAATAAAAATGTTTTTTTTTTTTTTTTTTTTTTTTTGCCAAAAATGTTTTAATAGTTTTTTGGCCAAGTCTACACCTGCAACCACACGTAACTTCCACTTTCCTCTTCTTCTTCCTCGTCTTTGTATTGATATTGTTTGTGTTGGAGCGCCTCAGTGCGGCTGCAGAGTTCATGTGCAACCTCTTCCAGAGAGAGATAGAGACACTAGAAACTCTGCTGGAGACACAAAACAAACTGTGTAGACTTGGCCCTTTGAAATAAAATTTATTTTGGCACAAAAAAAAAAAAAAAAATCTTAACGGTTATCGATTAATTAATCGGTAAGGCCTAACGGTAAACGGTTAATAAAATGTCTCCATTTGGCCATCCCTATTTGTGAAGTTTACATTTTCAGAATGTGCTTGTACTAACTAAGACTAAGTAAAGTAAACAAAGAAAACTATCTGAAGTTGTTGTTATTGTTATTATTAGTTATTATGCCATGATTTTACCGGTCCGGTACCGGTCCGGTTCCGGCCCTCTGGCCCTCTGGCCCTCCTCCATGTGGCCCCTGAGCTAAAATGAGTTTGCCATCCCTGCATTAAGACCTGAGCCCGACTCTACAAATGGCTTCTAAATCCTAACCGTTTTCTGAAAAAACGAAGTGACCGCGCTATGAGCTTGTATATCTGCTATTTATTAATAGCCAAAGTATAAAATTATGGTTAAATTGTTTAAAATGTAACATGACACAGACTCTTTCACGGTTTTGATTGGTTAATTGTGTCACACGTGTGTGCATATGTGTATGTCCGCTATTTTGACATCTCTTGGCTAGAAAAGCTTGTGTGTGTGTGTGTGTGTGTGCGTGCGTCAGCTGCTACTCAGTCCAGTTTGCAGGGCGTTGTTAATCAGCCTTGACCACTCCTATTGATCAGACTGTGGCCTACCCTGTGTTTCAACTCACTCTTTCTTACAGATATGCACAAGCACACACACTTTCGCCCACCCTCTCCCACACACACACAGACTTTCACCCACCCTCTCCCACACACACAGTATATTCTCTGTCTCACTCACAATCAAGTCTTACAGAGTCCTCTGCGTGCATGTGTGTTACAGCTACGCTGCGTGCCCTGTATCTCAGTGACAACGACTTTGAGATGTTGCCACCTGACATTGGCAAACTAGCCAAGTTACAGATAGTAAGTAATTCATCTATATACTGTACAAGCACAGTAAATCGGTGTCTCTCTCTGGCGTTCCCTCTCCTTCGCTGTACCTGTCTCTCTTTCTCCACCTCTCTTTACCTCTCTCTCTGTCTCTATGTCTCTTTCTCTCTCTCTCTCCCATATCCCATCTTGCTTCAGTGGAGTAAGCTTTTTCGCTGCCTAGACTTTTTAAGATTGGATCGTTTATTCTGGAGTTATCTGAGTGTATTACTCTGTGTCTGTACATGTCAGCAAGGATGTTTTTAATTGTCAATTTTTCTCCCTGCCCACCACCCCACGCTCACCCTTTTCTCTCTCCCGCTCTAGTTGAGTCTGAGGGACAATGATTTGATCTCATTGCCCAAGGAGATTGGAGACCTTGCCCAGCTCAAAGAGCTCCACATCCAAGGCAACAGGCTGACCGTCCTGCCCCCTGAACTAGGTGCGCACACGCACGCACACACACACACACACACACACACACACACACGCACACACGCACACACGCACACACGCACACACACACACACACACACACACACACACACACACACACACAGAGACGCCAGCTCATCAGCAGAAGTTGATTGTGAATCTTTTGTTACCTGAAGGTGTGTACGTTCAGGTCATATGCTGCTCTTCACAGAGGAAGCCGAACACTTTCCAGCATGCGTGTGTGTGTGTGTGTGTGTGTGTGTGTGTGTGTGTGTGTGTGTGTGTGTGTGTGTGTGTGTGTATATCTCACACACACACACACAAACACACACACTCACACAGCAGGCATACATGCAAGTAGGTAGGCAGCCTGGCAGAGCTGCTGTCGCTGTGAGAAAGTATTGGTTTTTCCTACAGTTGCATGGTAGCCTGTGACTGTGAGGAGGCAGTCTGAGAGAGACAGACACAGACAGATGGACGGACAGACAGACAGACAGAATGGATGACCCAGACTGAACGCTTCACAGAGCCACATCCACCCCCACCGAGGTCACCAGGACTCCTAGCACTCACTGACAGCCTGTCCACACACACACACACACACACACACACACACACACACACACACACACACACACACACACACACACACACACACACACACACACACACACACACCTTAGTAGACATGCATGTGTACATGCATGTACTTTTCTTTATTTTCTCTTTTCTGTTTCCTTCCATTTGTCTGTCTTGTCGACATGAGCAAGGTGGATGTGTATCGGCAGGGTATTGGAGAAGCGGAGAGAAATGAACGGGAAAGGGTTGGACGGAGAGAGTGAGAGAAAAGAATTGATAGTATGGGAAAAAAAGAGCAGAGGAAAAGAACAGCAGGGGCTTATTAGAATCCTTCTGTCACGGCTGCCTAAGCCCTTTGCCTCCTCTCCAGCCTTGTTAGGGAGAGAGAACGAGAGAAGGTGGGAGGGAGGGAGAGAGAGAGGAGGAGAGAGGCATGGGTAAAGGGAGGAGAAAGCCAGGGAGAGGGGAGAGAGATTACGTGTGATTTATCCGCAACAATGCTTGTTTGGTGCAGTTTGTTAGGTTTATTCAATGGAAGACGGACTTTTTGGCCACAAAATAAGCTTTTTGACGTCTGTCCTTTGGTACTGGTAGCGGTTTCACCTCCGTGCTGACGGAATTCATTTATCTCTACGATATGTGCCAACACTTACATGTTAAATTCTCCACACACTCTCCTGTCAATGCTGCCCGTCACGAGAGTGTTGGGAGTCCTGCATTAACCCATTAAAACAGGGAAAGCATCTGTGTCATTTTAGATTTTAGCGCCGGTGGTTATTCGAAAATAGTAGATATACAATGAGCTCACTATGAGCTTGTAGATCTGCTATTTATTTTGTATTGTGAAAAGTTGTGCAAATCTTTGAATATACAGTATATATTTCTTGAAGCAAACATTTTTAACAAAATAATTTGAGATGGGAGTCCGCGGCCAAATACATATCATTTTAGGGATCCTTGACATGAAAAAGTTTGAGCACCACTGATATAGAAACATACATTTTTCAAGTGCATTTGGATGCCAATACTTTAGTACTTTTACTCAAGTACATTTTTAATACCGAACTTGTACTTTGCTTAAAGTAATACTAGGTAACTTTTTCAACAAAACTAAAGTTAAATTGCATATCTTTTGTGAGTGGCAAATGTTTCACAACACCCACTCCATGAATTTCACCCCCGAAAGCCTTTTCTATTATATTTTCTATTGAAACGGTGGCTAGGGTAGTCATTCCCGCGAAAATGACGGCATCCGGCCGGAAAACGGAAAAGGAAATGCACCGGTTTCCTGTTTGGCCAGGAACTACCGCACCGGTTTCCTGTTTGGCCAGGAACTACCGCGCTAATAACAAAAAGGAATCTCACGCTGTTTTTAAGAGATTGTAGGATTTTGAAGATCGAAAAACAACAGCAAAAGAAAACACAGCTCACGGTAACTAAAGCTCCACTGGCTAAGAGAAACGATCCACAGATAGTATAAAACAATTAAAAGAACGCTTTTTGAAACGCTTCCGTCTTCCGGTGAAAGCAAATGGAGTTCTGGGTAATGCAGGAATAAACGAACGGCCTGCAGTGACGGTAATGACCAGCAGAGGCTGCTAAAAATCGTTATTTGTGGACCTGCATTGTATTACTTTAAGCAGGGTCCCCACGGTCATGAAATTCCTGGAAATATTTTGAAATAAAAATTTAAAAAATCCAGTACTGGAAAAGGTTTGAAATTGATCAAAGGTCCTGGAATTTATCAAGGGTCCTGGAAAAATATTTGGCTATGCATTGTTTTTGGCTATTGATTTTTTTTAATACAAAACATTTTCATAAACATGTATAACATTACACAAAATATGTAACATAAGTAGTTTTTCGCCGAACGGGCTGTGTAACACCCCATCCGCACTGCCAGCGATGCGACGTGATGCGACGTGACGCGAAGCGAGCGGGCGATGAAATCTCATTAAAATACATGTTTTTGAATGAGACCGTCCTGACCTACCGCGAGCGACAACGAACCGTGCAACGACGTCGTCCACCCCTCCTATTTTCGCTCGCAGGGTCACTATGCCCTAATTTTGCACGAAATGTTGAATGAAATTGTACTATTTTATATTCTATGCTTTATTTTTGCTACACTGCCTATCTTTGGGCATTGTACATAGGAGTAAGAGACACATTATTGCGCTGAATGATTGTTTTATAGGCCTGGAAATTGGGCTAAATATTCTGGAAAAGTTTTGGAAAAGTTTTGGAAATTCATTGCTAAAAATGTGTGGGGACCCTGTTTAAGTAAAAAATGGGAGTACTTCTTCCATCACTGGTCATAATGACTATGGCCGATTTTATCGGCGGACCGATGTATCGGTCAAGCCCTAGTTGCAAGCATGCATCTTTTACAGATTCTTGAAGATGTTGCCTTGTACACATAGCTTGTGCATAAGCTCCTTTCACATTTCTCTCATTATGACCAACCGCGAGAGAGATTAGACGAAAAAGCCCTATGTTGGCTGCACAGAAACTCGCTTATCTGCCACACAATTCCCCCGTCGTCGTGTCAGTCAGTTTTCAGAATGTAAGTGTTAACACCTTCCGTCTGACGATTCAAAGCATTTAAAGCCAGTTAGTCATGAGCCAGCATTTCATTGTGGGCTGTTCCAGGATTTAGTGAGAAGCCAGGGGATATTTCATATTTAGCCCGCCAATACTGTGTGTGTGTGTGTGTGTGTGTGTCTTGTCTCGTCTTGTATCTGTGCACACATGTGTCACCATTTCCTCTTTCTCTTTTATTTTTAATCATATCCGTCTCTTATTTCCTTCTCTTTCTGTTCCTTTCCTTTCTCACTTTAGCTATGCACTTTTTTACACTTTTATTTCTGTTCTCTCTCTCTCTCTCTCTCTCTCTCTTTCTCTCTCTCTCTCTGTTACTGAGAAAGCCCTTCATCGCTGGGCTAATCAAAGGCTAGATAATTAGTCCCGTGGTGCCCACATTCATCACATTAGCAACACCGACCCGCGTTTCTAACCTGTCAGTACCGACAGCCACATGGGGCGCCCTCCTTCCCTCTCCGACCCAGTGACATCCTTCTCACTCCTCTCCTCTTTAGGTCAATGACGCAACTCAATTATTTTTCTTTTCTTTTTTTCCAACTCTTTCTAAAGTTTGAATCCTCTCTCGCTCTGTCCTCCCGATCCTTCCCCTTTTTAATACAAAATGCAGTAGGAATGTTACTGTATGTGTTTAATGGAAATGTTTGCATACATTTTCAAAGTATATTGTGTGTGTGTGTGTGTGTGTGTGTGTCATATACTGTCTCTCAGAAGCATATCAAACGGATACCTTTGCTTTGAGGTGTATACATTCTTTCAGTTGCCTAAAGCATTTTTGTCTCGGTTGATCACTCTGTTTACTTTTCTCTATCCCTCTCTCCCCCTTTCCCTTCATTTTGGCTTCACTCTTACGTTCCCTCCTGACCTCCCTTTCTTTCATTGTCTCCCTATATCTTTCCCCCCGTCTCGCTCTCCCTCCGTTTCTTTGCCCCCTTCTCTCTCACTATCCTCCATCCCTTTTCCATCCACTATGCCCCCCCATATCTCTCTCCTTCCTAATTGCATCCTTCTCTCCTCCTTTCCCCCCTTTCTCTCCATCCCTCCCGATATCTGTCTCCTCCCTTCGCCCTCTTACTTCCTCCTGGTTCCGCTTGGTCCCCCCCCATCAGGTAATTTGGACCTGACCGGGCCTAAGCAGGTCTTCAAGGCGGAGAACAACCCGTGGGTCACCCCTATCGCCGACCAGTTCCAGCTGGGCGTTTCGCACGTCTTCGAGTACGTCCGCTCGGAGACATACAAATAGTAAGTGACCGACTCCTCCAGCAACACGGCACCTGCAGACATGTAGGCAAACACATGCATTTAACAAACATACAAAACATACAGACCAAATGAGTGCTCCGGTGTTCTCTGGGTAGTCTATTTGAAGTGCCCAGGTAAAACCTTTTTGCTTTTACGTTACTGTCCTTTTACTGTTGAGCACCAAAACACGTTCACCCGAAACTTGGCTGGTGAGACTTTTGGGATTGTACCAAACATATCATTGCTGTCGGCCAGAAACCTCTTTTGAGCTTGTAGATCGGCAATTTTTTAATTTGAATTCTGACATATGAGCTTTCCACCTGACAGCAACGATATATTAGAGATGCGACGATTCACTGTTTCGAACCAGTGGGAATAGGTTAAATGTTTAAGATAAGGCTGCATGCACTCAGACAGCTTGTTGGGTTGCAATTGCAGCAAAGTCAATCATGCAAAGGTCAGTATGATGTCTATCTTTTATGTTTATCTAATCATTGCCATCACTGCTCCTTTCATATTGCGTGTTTCTCTAGAAGAGTTTTCGCCAATTATCTCCTTGTACATTTCTCTCTGTGTTCTCCTTGGAGTGTGAATACTCACACATCATGTGTCATCACCCCTGCCCCTCTCTCAAACACAACCAATTCCGGCTCTGTTTCTTTGTCAAGGTTGATGAGCAATACACCTTATAAAAGTGTTGACTGACTGAAGTGAGTAGTTCACCCAAAATATAGACGTATTTTCCATCAATTGCACACACCATGAAGCCTTGAATTCATGGACATTCTTTTGTTTTTGTCGCATTCCTGAGCCAATAATTTGATGACCGGGTGGCTGGTCTGTAGGAGACTCTTTGAGTCTCCGGTAACATGCTGATTTCATATATCACCAGGTTCAAGTTGAGCATGAGGCAGGTGTCATGTCTTTCCCCATATTGGTCATCTCCTTACTGTAACTTTCCACTGTACTCTACACACATATAAACTTATCGTAAGCATCGGTGGGAAAAAGTACCTAAAAGCCTGAAAGTAGAAGTAGAGATTTCTCCTTAGCAAATGGCTCTGGTAAAAGTGGAACTCACCCATTAGAATACCATTTGAGTAAATGTCTTAAAAGTATCAAATGAAATGATCTGATATTAAATGTACTTAAAGATCGAGTGCCACAGGTGTATTTCCTCCTAAATAATTATCATTAGTGGGTATTATTGTTATATCCTGTTTTTATAGCATGGGTCCTAGGGGCTGAGCCATCTAGAGGAGTGTCTGTCTGTCTGTCTGTCTATGTCTGTCTGACTTTGTCTGTTTATGAAAGTAGGTAGCTGATATATTGCACTTTTACTTTAGCGCTAGGTATACTCTTGGTTGCTTGTTTTAGAAGAGAATGCACTTAATACTTCTGGTGATTAGTAGTTTTGTTCCCTACCTATGTTGAATGCACTTATTGTAAGTCGCTTTGGATAAAAGCGTCTGCTAAATGACTGTAATGTAATGTAATGTAATGTACTCTGTCACAATAAATCAGAATATATTTCCTCTAGTGAAGAATCAAGATTGGAGCATGATACTGTGAAACAGTAGAGATGTGTGTGTGTGTGTGTGTGTGTGTGTGTGTGTGTGTGTGTGTGTGTGTGTGTGTGTGTGTGTGTGTGTGTGTGTGTGTGTGTGTGTGTGTGTGTGTGTGTGTGTGTGTGTGTGTGTGTGTGTGGGAGGGAGCGTTGCAGGGCTGTAGAAAGTGGTATCCATTTTTTATTTCTCTGGCTGTCTGTTCCCAGCAGAAAGAGATGCTGTAAATCCGCCTGTTTGAATGCTTTAAAACTGCTAGAGAGCTGTGGGGGCACGCTCTGGAACTGATCCGTGTGTATATATGTGAGTGTGCGTGCATGACTGTGGCTGTGAGCAATGCATGTCTTACCAATATCTTTTTGAGTTTTGTGTACTGTATGCGTGTAACTCTGAGGATGTCTTGACAATTTGTGTGTATGTCTGATCTATGTCTGCGTGTGCAAATTAGTCTTGTTTTGAAATTATTCTCTTTTGTCTTGCTGCAAAGAAATGTAGGGGGGGTGTTCCTGCCTTGTGCGTTTGTGGCTGAACCCTGCTGGAATATTTCCCCATTTGTAGTTATCCCATCCATGTTGACTAGAGTTAATTCATTAAAACCGGGAAAGCATCGGTGTCATTTTAGATATTTGCGTTGGCTATTCAAACATCGCAGATATACAATAGCAGATATACAAGGCCTGTGTGCCGCGCTGCAAGCTTGTACATCTGCTATTTTTGAATATTTTTAGAAAAATCTTGAAAATATTTTTTTACACAAATCTTCTCTTCTGGGGGGGGGGGGGGGGAGGGGGGTCCCTGGGGGGTCCGCGGTCAACGTGGTTCATATCAATTTGGGGGAAAACCCACTGCTTTTAGAAGGCATTTGTAGAATCTGCCTCAGGTCTTAATGGGTTAATGCTGCCACAGCCTTTTATTTATGTATTTCCGCAATTGCTTGGGGACACGCTTTCTGACATTTAGGTTATCTCTACAGGGTGTTTCTGGATCATTAGTTTATCATAACACTTATGTGTCTTCCAATATCTTCTTCCAACCGTTTCCAACCAGCAGTTTGGTTGTTCTTTCTTCGTGAGGAGGGCTGGCTAATTTCCCTTTTGGCAAAGTCATCACTTGCTATTATCCATTGAATGTTGAGGGGAACCAATTCGCAGTTTTTTTTTTTAACCCATTAAAACCGGGGAAAGCATCATGTCATTTTAGATTTTTGCGTTGCCCTATTCAAAAATAGCAGATGTACAAGCTCACAGCGCGGCACGAAGTGACGCGCTGTGAGCTTGTACATCTGCAATTTTTTGAAAAAAAAATTAAAATCTTGAAAGTGTGCAAACTACTGATTTTAGAAGGCGTTTGTAGAATCGGCCTCAGGTCTTTATGGTTTAATTTTCGAAAATTGACAGGGTCGCTCAAACGATCTAGCCGTCACCTTTGTGCCTCCTCAGCAGCTGTCTAGCTGGGATGATGGAGCGCTCTGCCAGCAGCTCAATACGCTGGCTGTTTGCTTTGATGCTGATCACTGCCTGCCAATAGCGGACACACTGTTATGATGAATCACCGTCCACACAGGGCCCACTGGCCTACAGACCTGGACAACCGTGCGCGCGCACACACACACACACACACACACGTCACACACACACACACACACACACACACACACACACACGCACGCACACACACACACACACACACACACACACACACACACACACACACACACACACACACACACACACACACACACACACACACACACACACACACACACACTTCAATTAGCAATCAACAATTTAGGCATTAACCCATTAAGACCTGAGGCAACTTCTAAAAATGTCTTCTAAATCCTAACAGTTTTCTGAAAAACGTGTTTCTATATCAGTGGTGCTCAAACCTTTTCACGTCGCCGAACCCCCATCTCGAAATAATTTGCTCCAGGGACCCCCAAAAGCAAAGATTTGAGTTAAAAATGTTCGCTTTAAAAAATATGTATATTCGAAGATTTGCAAAAAATGTCAATATTAATTGTATTATTATATTCATGGCAGTCTCCAAATTTGAGTTCCTTGAAATGCCCGGAAGTATCCAAGTAGCAGCCATGATAAGAGTCAAATTCTCTAAATGCACTGTGCTGCAGTGCGTTGTGAGCTTGTCGATTTGCTATTTTCTGCGAAAGCTATACGGATGCTGGGGTTTTAGTTGTTAAAGGGGGAAATGGTGCTCTGCTCCGGAAAATGTGAACATATATAGCTCTATAGTTTTGAGGGACACAGGAAATGAAATGCACCGTAGAAGGAACATGAGTTTACAGACAAAAAAGAACTGATGCTTTGGAGATTAAGATGTTTCAGTTGTGACTTTAAAGTTTCATGCACGCAAAATGCAGTTAATTTGGAGAAACGCGTGCATGTGCACGTGCGTTAGCTGTCTTCCATCAGGCAGGTGTTAACATGTTCCCAGAGAGGTCCTCCTTTGTGGTTTTACACCTTCTCTCTCACACCTGACAAGTTGTCCTTCACCTCGTTGGAAAGTTTTCATCCCCTCCTTTGTGGTTTTGGGTATCAAACTCTAGATGCAAACACAGTGCTGTAGGGTCATTCGGAGCAATGCAACCTCATGTCTCAGCATCATCTGACTCTTGCCGTATTGAGTCAATGTAAGTGCTCTTTACGGGCCATAGTCTAAGGCCACATCCACACGGATCCGATTTTAGGTGAAACCGCATAAGTTTTTAATCGTTTGCACGTTTTGGCCACACGGAGCCGGCGTTTTAGGTCTGCAATACGCTTATTTTTGAAAACGGGTCCCAGAGTGAATAAATCTGAAAACGCCACCCTTGCGTCTCCGTGTGTACAACCAAATACGGCAATACGCATCTTTCCTGAACCGATGACGCTATAGCTCCACCTCTCGCTTAAACCTGCCCCCCCCCCCGTCCCCCCACCCCCCGAAGACGCCACCCTTGCGTCTCCGTGTGTACAACTACAACCAAATACGCATCTTTCCTGAAACGATGACGCTATAGCTTCACCTCTCGCTTAACCCGCATGCGCCGAGCACCCCCCCCCCCCTGCATGCGTCCCCCCGACCCCCCCCCCCCCCCCCCCCCGACCCTGCATGCGCCGCCGCCCGCCCCCCCCCCCCCCCCCCAACAACAAACACCCCGACCCGTTGCGTTTGTACTACTTAACGCGATGGGGCTTTTACAGTGCTGCTCCTACACTACCACCGTCAGCAACAAGTGGACATGGAGTAAATGTACTTAGTTACTTTCCGCTTAGTTACCTTTTAAAGTATATTCACGTGCATACAAATGAGCCATGCGGTCTTATAAGAATGAAAACAAACGCCTTGCTGTTGGCCATGGATCACATGACGGTCGTCTGTTACGACGATCATGGATGAACTTCAACCTGGTGTTTGCACTTTCTCCATTTATAACCCGTTCATCTACATAAACGTTCATATTTCTAATATAAAGTGCTGACCCCATGGCCACGGATGTTACAATTATGTATGGGCCCACATAAGTACACCTATCTTCCGTATTGTTCAATAAAAATCATTTTAATCCGATTGGTGGCCATTGACTTCGAATTTTCTCCATTGACTTTCATTTACGCGACCCTACCGGTTGGGAGGAGTATTGCACTCTAATACATTATAACTCTATGAGAAAATGGCTGCCGATCGGATTAAAATGCTTTTTATTGAACAATACGGAAGATACGGGTACTTATACCCACTCGTGAATTTTAACATCCATGGCCATGAGTTAAGCACTTTATATTTGAAATCCGAACGTTTATGTAGATGTACGGGTTGGGTTGTAAATAGAGAAAGTACAAACACCAGGTTGAATTCAGCCAGGACGCTATAGTGACGACGGTCGCAACCTAGCTGATACCAGTGGGTCAAATTCATTTGGGTCAATTGGGTGGAAGAAGTACTCGGATATTTTACTTAAGTAAAAGTAGCAATACCACAATATAAAAATACTCTGTTACAAGTAAAAGGCCTGTGCTCAAAATGTTACTTGAGTTCAATCAAAGTAAAAGTACAAAAGTATTGGCATCAAAATATACTTAAAGTACTGAAATGTTTGAAAATAGCTGATCTACAAGCTCACAATGCGTCGCGATGCCCGTTGTGAGCTTGTAGATCGGCTATTTTTAAATAGTCTATGTAAAATAGGGCAAATAAATAAATATAAATGTTTTATAATGTCATGATTATATCTGCAAAGTCACTAGTATTAACTAAAGCGTTCAAATAATTGTAGTGGAGTAAAAGTACAATATTGTCCTCTGAGATGTAGTGGAGTAGAAGTAAAAGTATTGAACATTGGAAATACTCGAGTAAAGTGAAAAATACCTCAATTGTACTTAAGTACAGTACTTGAGTAAATGTACTTAGTTACTTTCCTCCACAGCACCACCCACAGGCCAGGCATATATACTACAGCGTTTTCAGTTTGTGGTGTTTTCAGTGGTTTCGTGTGGACGCACACATTTCTTGAGACGATTCCGTGTGTACGGTAAACTTTTTGAAAACGACTCTGTGACATTTTTTAAAACGTATCCGTGTGGATGTGGCCTAAGATAATTTTGGTCAGTAAGGCCTAACAAAATAATATGTTGGTTTCCGGTTGGCGACCGACCCTATTAAATACGCGCAACCCAGATGATTTTATTGGCATTTGGAGTGAAAAAAAAAAAAAAAAACGTCTTACAAAAAATATATTTGGTGCGACCACATTCGCGAAGTTTAATAAAAGTTTTCTTTCGTCTAAAATATCATGTGCGCAAATGTTTTGTTTTACTATTCATGCGTCATTGCGTCATCGCGAGGAGACGGCAGCGCACGACAACAACAGCAGCACATGCATGTCCTCCTCCAGCCATGGACCTGTGTACAGTGTCTGTCGTCTGCCCGTGCAAACCACCTCCTAAAATAATTCGCTTGACTACTAAAACGTTTGCAGACATAATTAAGGAGGTGAAGCAGTGCCGATGTCAGTTTTCATCTGCAGCAGTGAGACACAATGCGAGGAGTTAGCCTCGGAATCGGAGCCTTCGTCATCTGCCCCTCAGTCAGCATTTGACCGATTGTTTGCAGCCCAACATAACGTGCACATGCCCACCGCCAAACAAGCTCAGAACAAAAAGGAGGAGTTGTTTAACGACGTACTAAACTTACTACGAGAGAGACAAGTCGGCTTCTCGGTCCCAGAGACGACGACCTGCGGATCCCATCTACTGACTGTATTAAAGTTCAGCTGACGTTACTGTGTAGTGTGAGAAAGCTAGCAAACGTTACCTATGTTTTTTTGTGTCACTAACATCACCAGCACTCTGCGCATGGGGTAAATAATATATAGTTTAGACAAAGCCTTCTAGTATAGTCTCGACAAATAGGCAGTGGTGGAAAGTAACTATTCTGCTGCATAGAAACATATGAAATCAGACAATTTGAAACCCCTATTAAAATCGTCTAGGACTACATTTGCAAGTGACTAAATAGAATGGGGCCATGACACAAAGGCTACAGACCACTTTTGCAGTGGTGTAAAGTAACTAAGTACATTTACTCAAGTACTGTACTTAAGTACAATTGAGGTATTTGTACTTTACTTCAGTATTTCCAATTTCCAACACTTTTACTTCTACTCCACTACATCTCAGAGGCAAATATTGTACTTTTACTCCACTACAATTATTTGAAAACCTTAGTTACTAGTTACTTTTCAGATATACATTTTGATATTATAAAACATACATTAACCACTTTAGCCCTATTTTATACATAGGCTATTTGAAAATAGCCGATCTACAAGCTCACAACGATGCGACGCGTTGTGAGCTTGTAGATCTGCTATTTTTTTTTTTTTACATTTTAGTACTTTTACTTTTGGTACTTTAAGTACATTTTGATACCAATACTTTTGTACTTTTACTCAAGTACATTTTGAATTGCGGACTTTTACTTGTAACAGAGTACTTCTACATTGCAGTATTCATACTTTCACTTAAGTAAAACATTTGAGTACTTTTTCCACCACTGCACTTTTTTTACACATGCATGTATCAATGGTGGCCAATAAAGACCTATTTACCTATTTCATAATACATCAAATTCATAGTGCTTTTCAAGGTTTTGAACAATTCAAAAAAGTAAAATAAACAACTTTGACCTGTCAGTCATCAATGGGTATTTACACAGTCAGGTGTAATTAAGAGTCAATATAAGCCCACCCATTTGAATGGGGACTTAAAATTACTTACTTAAAATACACCCATGTTACCCATTGACACATCAAGATGGCTGCTGTGGAATACTGTAGGTCTAAATTGGCCACCATTGAGACAGACAAAACAACATTGGTCTGTAGTCTTTGTGTTTTACAATTCAGTTGTCTGGGGAACAGTGTCATATATTTTAATAGCTACATTCTCTCAAATATTGCATTGTTGAACATTGGAAAGGGGGAAAAAAGTTTAATTTGAAATGTTTGTCATTTAAAAAGGTCTGTGAACTTTTCATGGACTGTTCATAAATGCTCAGTCAACAGATATCCAGTTTGATCCAGGGATAGCCAGTAGCTAAAATATCTGCTTCAAAACACTTTATTACTTGAAGATGTTTGTTTTGTATTAATATTTTTGGTATGTGAGTGATACAGCACTTTACTTTGGTACTTTACTTAGAGTTGAATTAAAACTCAAAAGTATTCAACCAGTGTGTGGACATTCTATTCGAAGTTTTCAATTGTTTATTGTTTGTTGTTTTCAGACACTATTTTGTAAGTGCAGTGTACATGAACCATTTAATGATTTAGAAATTGGTAACTCAGGAAAACATAGAATATATTAAAAAATAAGCATTAATATCGATCATTGCCATAGGAAAAAAAAAAAAAAAAGCTACCTACCCATCCTTCCCATGAGGAAATAAAATAAAATTCCTTGCTACCCATCATTCCCACAAAAAAATAAAAATAAAATAAAATAAATTCCCTACCTACTCAGCCCTAAAATGACAGCCAACCGGAAACCAAAGTTTTATTTTGTTAGGCCTAAGGGTACAGAGTCTAGTTTCATAGCAAAATTTTTAATTTTCTCGAATAGACTTAACTCATTCCCTGCCAAGAACGTAAAAAACGTAATTATTTTCAATTACCAATTCTGCCTAGGACGTAAAAAATGTAATTTTGAAAAAACTTAGATTTTAAAAGATCTCACCGTCCTTCATCTCTCGCAGTGACACATTTCATTGTAGCACACCCGGATACGGAAATGACGTTTCCGCCTGCTTCCTGTTTAAGTCCCCCTCTGAAACGGCATTATCTCGGCTTAGTTTTTTCCGCCGTGGAACGCTGTTTAGAAACTGCTACTACTGCAAAATGGAATGTCGCCGATTGAATATTTCTTCTCTGGGCCACTCGCACAACTACCCTGTGTGTCTACAAACAGTTGAACACGCAATCATAAGGGATTTAGCGAGGTCTGTGGCGAGGTGAAAAAGTAAGTACAGTAAGTGAGTTTTCCGTTCACATGGCGAAACATGGTGTTTTTACGCTGGGCTGGTGGACAGAGACTCCGCCCGATCGGAATTTCTGTTGTCTGAGCGACGTGCACGTATCCCCGGTGTGTTCATAAACGATTGGACTTGCGATCATAATGGAAAAAAAAATGTGTGAAAATGTTAAAGTTATAAAAAACACTAAATCGCTGGCAGTGGGCAAACACAGCCAGAAATAAGTCTGGCAGAGAATGAGTTAATACATAAGTGCTCTGTTTCAGTAAAGAGGAAGAACAGCTGTTTTTGTCTCCAGATAAGATACTTTCCACTTGATGTTACAACATGACTTATTTACAAATAAGTCATGTTGTAACATTATGTTATTACAATGTTTCCTTGTATTTTTAGTTACACTGCTAGTTGTCAACTGGCTTCACTTTGAAGTCAACCAATATAAATGACACAGTATTCTTTTACAACGTGTATAACAAATGTTATTTGTGGAGCATCCCGAAAACCACTTTTTGGGCCCAGAGCCCAGACCCACTGTTTGAGAAACACTGTGTTGGGCAGCTGTGTAAAAGCGTCAAAAACCGTGGCAGTGACTTTGTGTCTATAAGTGATAACGGTATGAATATCTCTGAGCCATTCAGTGATTCTTGGTATTCGGATGTCATTTGTCTAGTCGCGTTGTCACAATAGGCATATGGTTGGTGCTGTCAGCTGTGTGTGTGTGTGTGTGTGTGTGTGTGTGTGGTCTGTTCACCAGTGCACACTCCTGACCCAGCGTTACATGAAATGAGATCGGGAGCAGTGTTTCCTTGCTAGAGATTTGTTCTCTCTACTCTTCAGTGGCTTTGACAGACAGACTGACTCTTTAGGGCTGTCACGATTATGAAATTTTACATGACGATTAATTGCCACACAAATAATTGCGATTAACGATTCAATTGTGTTTCTGTCGTTGAACACTGGAACACATGAATACAATTTTGATTTGGCTTTGAAGTTGCACAGGGCAAATAACCTTAATGTACAAAAGCAGATCTACAAGCAGATCTACAAGCTTGTAGATCTGCTATTTCCACTATTTTTTTAAATGTTTGAAAATGTATGAACATTTTTCAACATGGAAACGATTATGAAGATCGTGCAAAAATAATTGTGATTATCTCAAATAATTGCGATTAGGCGATTATGAATAATTGTGAAAGGTCTATCTTGGAGTAAAGTAATTTGATTGTGGAAATACTCATTCTAACCCTGCTTATCAGAGCAGGGTTGAATCTCTCTATAGATGCCTATTGTTTGACTTTCGAATTTGTTTCTATCTCTGTCTCCCTTTCTAGCTCACTTCTCCGTTTCTCTCTCTGCATCTCTGCCTCTCTCTTTCATAACCTTTTTCCACAAAGTTAGCAAGTTTTTTTTTTGTGGGAAAACCAGCTACAAATAGGCGATTGGTGCCTCTCCTATTGCCATTAGTCAAGTATGCCTTTCTGTTGTTGTTTTGTTTTTTTCCTGCATGTAAAGGCACTGTGTGTGTGTGTGTGTGTGTGTGTGTGTGTGTGTGTGTGTGTGTGTGTGTACCTGTCATTCATATATTATGGGACAGCTTGTTACGCTGAGAGAGAGAGCAGAGTCGTGTGTCCTAATGGACTGACAGGCGCGAGTGGCCACGACGCGCTCATAACGCATTAACATACGCCGAGCTCGCTCGCTGCCTCTCCTCCAACACTGATCCAACAAATCTTTTATTCATCCTATCCGCTCTCTCTGTGCCACCCCCCCCCCCCCCACACACACACACCCCCACCTCCCTCTTGCAATTTGTTTATCCTCCATTTCAGCTGTGTATGTTTTCTCTCTCTCTCTTGTCGTGGGTGGATCTTTGAGGAGTTTACTCTAGTCTGTTGTCAGGTGAGAACGGATCCGTTTATGAGAGAAGGTGGGGGAGACAAATGTTCCACCTCTAAGCCGGTGGTTCCCAAACTGGGGGCCCCAAATTATTTTGGGGCGGGGGTTGGGTCCTTAACTTAATATGCAACATTGTCTTCTCACTCAACGGTAAACAAACCAACATACAGTATACAGTGTATACAGGGTATCTGCACATTTCTAAAGTAAAAAATGTATGACTTTCTAAGACCTTTTTAATACCAAATTGGCCAAATTGTCAAATATTTCAAGCAAGAAAGAGGCAAACATTGTGAAACTAGCCAATCTGCAAGCTCACAACGCCTCGCAGTGCATTGTGCATTGAACTGGTCCCCCAGTTCAAATATGATTATTTTGGGGGGTCACGGCCTGAAAAGTTTGGGAACCCTTGTTTTAAGCCATGGTCTGAGGCATTTCTGTACTCTCTTTAACTTTCACTTCGCGAGACTTGGAACAAGTCCGCCTGGTTGCCATGGTGGCGTGACATATGATTGTAAACCCAACCCTCCTAGGAATGTCACGATCATGACAGTTTACTTGACAATTAATTGTCATTCACTTCATTGCGATTAAATGCAATAGATGTTACTATGGCCAAAATATGGCATATTTAATTATTGTATGGTAATACAGTGGAAATAGCCAATCAACTTTGTACTTTTGAATACTTAAGTATAAGTATTTTAAATTGCAGTGTACTTTTATTTTCAAAAGCAAGTACACCATTACTTTCTAACTCGAGTACAAATTTGACTGAGCAACTCACGTGTAGCTGACTTATTTGAACAGGAGTATCTATACTAACTCAAGTACCGAGGTTGAGTACTTTGTAATGTACACCATTGCTCAACATGCTTGGACTGTTGAGAGCAGTAGGGTAGAGAACAATCTGAAACTATTAAGGCCCAGCACAGCCACAAGTAGCCGTATCATTAGCAACCAATTAGCTTCCCATTTAGGAAGTGTGTGTGTGCGGGGCTGTGCATATGTTTATGCGTGTCTGCGTGTCTCATCCGACTCAGCACTTTGCAAGGCGCTGAGTCGCCATCGTCCACAAAGCGGGAAGAAGCGAGGGCAGAGAGTACTTACTACTGTAGGGATGGGACCGATTTGGGTTTTTGAAAATCAATTCAGCAGCATTCATAGAAAAAAAATATGAATTATTACTATTTATTTTATTATTATTTTTCAATTAACTGCCACTATCAAGTTTGGAATTTGCATTAAAGCCCTGATGTTTTAAAGCAGTAGTTTAAGTAATTAAAGTCTGTACTCAATGTAAACGTTTTTACTACAATAATATAATAAATAGGATCCTTTCACAAACTTTGGAAGCCAATTGGTATGGAATATTAAAAAATCCTGACTGCCAGCGAGCGAGGGATATGTTATAGCGCAAGAAACAGTCCTGATATGGAGCATCGGCCATGCCATTGTGACATAGCCTGAACCAATCCAAAATTAACGAATGAATAACTAATGAGAGGAAAGGAAGCTGCAACGCAGCACGCTATCTACAACGTTTCACTGTTTGAACCATCCTGTGATATAAATATGAAGTAATGAGGGTCTCACTGTACCATTTGATGACGGTTTGAACTATAATGAAATGGGCTATAAATATGAGGTAACGAGGGTCTTAATATACCGTGAACAACCCTGAAATATAAACATGAAGTGCATCAGGAGCAATGTGAGCTAGAGAAGCTACGGTGTTAAAACTTCTGACAACCAAAATAGCTTTATTCCAGAAACGGGTGCAAAGCAGCGTGCAGATCTCCAATAAAAAAGGTTTGGGGGGGGACTCAGCCGCGAAACCTAACTAAAATAAAAAAGCATCATGGAGAGTTGCTTTTTATTGTGTTCATGTGTGAAAAGCTTGATTCGCATGTGTATGTTGATCCAAGCATACCGAGCACAAAAATTTCCTATGCTCAAGTCAGTCATGAAATTACTCAGTTTTGACTGGGAATGTGCACGTCTGAAAATCAACGACAGTGTTGTCTCAGCGCTGTAATCCCAAATTTTAGGTCATTGGAATATGTCGCTCAGACAGCAGATGTTTGCCTTTTGCTGCGGAAAGTTGTGACCTCATTGTGCAAAAGCAGATTGTGATGCTCAGCAGACCTCTCAGAATAAACCATGCTGGAAGCTTGATGTGGAGCGAATGAAATGAATTATAACTATCACACATCATTGTTCATTCTCAGCTTTCCACCTAGTTTTGCGCACAACGCCGTCTGATGCACAATGCCGTGTCATTGGCGGTGCAACAACGGTGCTTCATCCGTTAGACCAGTGGTCTTACGTTTTTCTCTATCAAAAAATTTGTTGCAGAACAAAGTTTTTTATACTATCATGTGGCACTATCATCAGTGTTGTGTTAATTACTGTATTTTTGTTTGTTTATTTACACATTATCTTTTCTATTATTAAGTTGGATTCATGCGCACGTGTATTTTCTTAACACATTGACTGCCAGAGTTTTTTCAGAACAGTCTGTAGCCTGCCAGGGTTTTGAACGATTTTGGTACCTTTTCGCAAAGCCACAGAATATTTTTCTCTAGTATGATTGATCCCCAGAAAATTTCTAATCACAGATGAGATTCAGGTGTGGTTTCACAAATGTCAACGAGGTCAATTTGACCTTGTTGTCATGTGTTGTTTGATGTTTGAAAATAGCTCAAAACCAGTAGTTTCAAACCAAAAAACATTTTGAATTGTTTGTCCGTTTCAATTTTAACATTGAAGTGGATGGAGCAGCAAATCTTTGGAAATTGTTATCTCCTTATTCGTTTGGAATATCGAAAGAGTGTCAATTATAAATAATTAGAAAAATCTTTTTTTGAAAAAAGTTTTTTTTTTTTTTTTTTTCAAGACGTTTTTAAACGTCTTTAGCAGGCAATAGCTAAATCCGCAAAGACGTTTATAAACGTCTTTGGCAGTTAATGTGTTAAAGTCTCAATAACTTTGTAAACTTGACCGTTGGCTTTACTTGGTTTGCTCTTTTTTCCCTCTACACCAAACCTCCCTGACGAAAATAGCAGATCTACAAGCACACAACGGTGCTAGGTGTTGTGTGCTTGTAGATCTGCCAAATACAATTTTGGAGGGCCTTGACATGAAAAAGGTTTGAACACCACTGATATAGCGACATACGTTTTTCAGAAAACTCTGAATGGGTTAGATGAAGTGGTCAACTAACAAGGCATGCCACTGCCAACATGGCCAGCTACATTAGCCAAGTGTCGCTCTCGGTAAGCTTTCTCCAAGCTTTTATGAACCCTGCCTGCAGCTTTAAGTCTTTCTACACGCATATGTCATCATTTTCTCTCTCCCAGCCATTTCTGCTTGGGTAGATGCTGTTGCCTTTATTCTGCTGATTGCATGGTGAGGTTACACATAGTTGCTGTCATGCATTAATGTCTAACAGATGCAGACACACATAGGGGGCCTGCGGAGATCGGGTGAAGATGTGTGTTGGAGCTCGTTGGCAAATTTATGTTATTTATTTATATAAAAAAAAAAGAAGCAGCAAAAGTCCTAATTTCAGCTTTGTCCTGTCATGTGTACACATGCCAAACGTAAGTAGCCCAGGTCAGGATAAAATCATGAGTGGATGAACGGATGAAAAAATAAATCCACATTCTGGAATTAAAGCTCCCTTGTTTTATTAGCTACTTTTCGTTCAAACTGCTCTCAGGCAATTGCCCACACAAAGTAAATAGGAGACTTAAGAAGAACCATACTTAACCAAGTGAAGTCTACCATTATTGGTAGACTTAGGTAATTATAAAGGTAATTACAAAACTGACATGAGACGTAACACAAATTAGAGACTCTGCATACAAATTACAATATGACATATTGAAATGTTTTAATTGCAGGGGTATTGCCTTACGTCAGAATTTATGCAGTAGCCCTGTATGCACCTGAACTAACGAAACTTCCAAACGTAGACACCTAGGGCCCTATTTTGCGCGTCTTAAGTACCAGGCCTAACTTAAGACCTGGTACTTACAGTACAGTCACAAGATTTGCTTGGTTATCAATTTCGGTGCAACAATTGTCTATCCAGCTGGCTCATTATGGACGGGCACATCATCACTGCTTCTGAATGCTACTTAGATGCTCCATTTAGCCTCAATTAGCATCAAATGAGCACATTTAAATGTTTCCTTTAATCACAGGTGTGTGCATGCCTGTCAACACTCCAAGCTTTGCTCTATGCAAGCAATAACATTTTGCTCAGAATCAGAATCAGTTTTTATTGTCACATCACAGGTTTACAAGGTAAAAAAGTGGGTGAAATTCTTTTTTGTACATCGTTCCCATCGCAACGTTAGTTTCCATAGAAAGAAGAGGGGGGGGGGAGAAGAAGAGGGTGGGGGGCAGGTGGGAAGGAGATCAAAACAAGAGAGCAACAGAAGGCCAGACAAGTTATCTACATATTTACAAATTACCTGAGATAATAAAAAAAACTAAAAAAACTAAACTAAGGTGCCTGAGCATAGCAGCAATGTATTGTATACTGTGCATGTTATACTTATATAGCCATAGGCTATGCAGGCAGAGACACTTTTTCCATTTCTTCTGCCGTTTCGATTGCGCAATAATTCAGAGTTCTACAACCTACGACTTTGTACATTTCAGGTGTAGATCAGACACATTCATTTTCATTCTATTATGCACGGAATACACACTGCAGCTGCATGGCTAGTACAACAAAAAAACGATTCTTTTTTTCCCATCAATCTGCATAAATATATAAATATATTTCCATATATATATAGATATAGATATAGATTTATATATATAGATATGTATGTTCTCCTATAGGTTCATTATAGCCTGTCACTATCGGGTTCGAGTGGCATCAGAAATCTAAAGTGCAAGCATGTCAGCCAAACGTGTGTGTGTGTGTGTGTGTGTGTGTGCACTGTGCACATACTCACGCTAGCGCAATTAGAATGAGTAAATACAGGTGCTTGCCCTTACACATTTGCTTGCGTGTGTGAGTTTCTATAGATGTGTGGATTGTTCCTTTTTAGTCTGCGTGTATCCCATCCCTTCTCATTATGTGGACTTTGGGGAAGGCAGGGGCATAGCCTGGTAAAGGCCTGCAGCCATAGCGAGACACAAGCGGGTGCAGACAGACCCAGTAACGGGCCCCTGCACCCTATCTATCACATTGCTCATTAAAGAACAACAATACATTTCTATTATCTCTCTCCCGTTCTCTCTTTCTTCTCTTAACGCCCAGGCTCTGTTCACATACATTCTCTGTCTCTCCCTCTCTCTATTTACATGTTCCTGGTAGAGATGTATCGATCCAAATTTTTTTCCCTCTCGATACCGATACCCATAACTTGCGTACAAATTAAAGGGTTTTAGAATCACTGATCTAGGAATAAATACAAATTCCACTAATAATTGTTAATGTGCAGCTAAGTTAGTTAGTAATATTATGTAAATAGTACAGTAAGAGTATAAAACAGTTCAACTGAAGCAATCAAAATATGACTGTAAATTAAATATCATGTGATAAATTACGTGGTATCAGAATGGCATAGACTGGCATACTCGCTGATACCGATACTAGCATTTTAGGCAGTATCGGCAGCTTTTCCGATACTGGTATCGGAACAACTGTAGTTCCTGGTTTCATGTCATCCTATCTTCACCTCCGCTCAGTGTGTTCTACCGTGTTACGCTATATACGGTACTTAGGATACAGTCCAAGAAAGTTAGGAAAAAAACGTATACCGTCCAGTAACCATCCGAGGAAGCGTATCTGATACACCAGAGGAGGGGCCGGAGGCAGCAAGAATTTAGACTTCAAATAGCCTTTTTGTGATAATGTGGCGTCTGAGGTTAAAGGAGTAGTTCACCCAAAAAAAATCTTATTTTCTATCAATTACACACCCCATGAAGCCTTGAATTCATGGCGATTCAAAGAGTCTAGTCTGCCGGTCATCAAATTATTGGCTTACGAATGCGACAAAAACAAAAAAAATCTCCATGAATTCAAGGCTGTATGGGGTGTGTAATTGATAGAAACTCAATATCAAACTGAACTACCCCTTTAAGGTGTGTGGCTATTGTCTTGAGGTGATAATGGCCGCTGGCCATAGCAGTTTCGGAAGTAATTCACACATTAACTTAACAATAGATGGCACACTTACTGTAATTAGTATTCAAACTGCACGTACATCATCACGAGTGCAACAACAACACGGTTAGAGCGGTTATTTCATTTGGTGACCACGCGCACGCATGTACGGGTGCATGTGCCGTGCGTGTGCCGTGTGGGAGGGAATAATTATGGTATTACCCTCCAAAAAAACTAGAACACACCACTGCCTCCACTCACTGTCTCTCTCTCCCTCTCTTCTCCATCCTTAACCCATTAAGACCGGGAACAAATCTGTGTAATGTTTTAGATTTCTTTGGCTATTCAAAAATAGCAGATATACAAGCTCATGTGCCGCGCTATGAGCTTATAGATATGTTTTGTTTCGAAAAATCGTGAAAATCTTTGAATATATATATATATATATATATATATATATATATATATATATATATATATATATATATATATATATATATATATATATATATATATATATATATATATATATATATATATTTTTTTTTTTTTTTTTTTTCAAATAACATTTGTAACTCAAATCTTGCTTAAAAAAAAAAAACATATGTTGCTTTAATATCAGTGATGCTCAACTTTTCCATGTCGAGGACCTCCCAAAACGATATGTATTTGGCCGCGGACCCCCATCTGAAAATATTTTGTTCCAGGGACCCCCAGAAGCAAAGATTTGAGTCACAAATATACATATATAAAAGATTTGCACACATTTCTAGATTTTTTTCAAAGAAATAGCAGATCTACAAGCTCATAGTGCGGCACTCAGTGCCGCGCTATGAGCTTGTTTATCTGCTATTTTTGAATAGCCCAAAGAAATCTAAAATGACACAGATGCTTTCCCGGTCTTAATTGGTTAATAACTAGTTATCAGAGGCCAAATGGAGCTCTCCAAACAGTGTGAGGCCCAATTCTAACAGCATTCTCTCTCAGCCCTCTATCATTTTTACTGTCCAGGGAAACTATTTGCATTAGTAAAACAGTCTGCCCGACGGCACACAAAGTCAACTACTCACAGCCCGCCCCAAACCTCATAAGGAGTTTGGCCATTGAATCACAATTGGTATTTGTTTGATATGTTATGGCAATTTTTGCGGGGTGAGTCAATTTTGTGCATCAGAAGGAAATTGTGTTGACACTCGTTCTCTTTCACTCACATTATAGTGTAATGCACGCTTCCCTCAGGGGACTAGTCCCATGATCTAAGTAAGTAGAGAGCTAAGTACCACAAGGGTGGAGCGATTGCCTGTTGTCTTCCTTCCATCGTGCTTGCTCCTATGTCCTCACTTTTTTAATTTAATCTTCGAACTACCACTTCCCTCCTCTCCTGTCCTTTCCTCTCCTCTCTTTTCATCGCCTCCTCTGCTCTCCTGAATGGGCTGCTGTGGTTCAGCACCGTAGCTGTGGTTCCCTTGGCTATTAAGGCATCTGTGGATGTTCTTATCCAGAGTATTACAAAGTGAAAGGTGATCAAAGAATAAGAACACAGATAACGATAACGAGTACCTTTTTGCACCGTTTTTCTGTCAGTGGTTTTCAAGTCTGCATCAGAGCAGTGTTGTTAAATTATCGACGCCAGCCTCTGAACAACGTTACTGTAAATGCCCCGAGTGTTGAGCTGTTCTGTGTTGTGAGTTTATCCCGGGCGCTCATCGCAGTGATTTTTCAGGGCTACTTTTATAGAAGGCTACTAAATTGCCTGGCAGTTCCAGTGAAAATGAGCCGACTGGGATCAGGAACAGCCCATATCAGAGATCAATGGCCTATAGCCAGCCTGCACATTTATCACGAGGCCCAAAGGGGTTGTACACACATAAAGCAACGTTTATCTTTACGTTTGGGTGCGTGCACTGTGCACACACACACACACAAATGCATGTAACAGTGTTATTGTATTTTTTCCCCCTCTGAAATGGTGTGTGTGTGTGTGTGCGTGCGTGCGTGCGCACACAGGATGAAATCAGAATAGCGTCTTGCAATCTTTCTTTAACGCACACTTTCACATATATGCAGTACTCAGACACACACACACACACACACACACACACACACACACACACACACACACACACACACACACACACACACACAAACTTGCACACATCAAATATTGCCTTTATTAATTAAGCCGCATGGAATAGCAGAGCTCCATAAAAGACGCCATCAGGAATCTGAATCCATTAGCCTGCCATCTCCTATACTACTGCCTTTAATTGGCTCTAACAGCTCCACTTGCGTGTGCGCTCGCACACGCGCCCAGACACAGACACACACACACACACACACACACTGCAAGTACAGCACAGATGCATACGTCACACACATAGCCCGCACGAGGCAGACATGACTTCACGCAACACACACAAACAAATGAAAGATGAAGTGGGAGGTCTTTGCATCGATATGGAGGAGATTACACCCAAAGACACAAAGTTCTCATACCGTGTGTCCACGCTCATGCGTGCACGCTGCTGTGGCTTTGTGGATATCCCACGATCCCCCTGGGCACTGGCCTCTCCAGTGTACAGCAGACTGTGACGGAGGGAGAGGAGAGAGAGAGAGGGAGTGTGTAAGGGGAGGATAGCTGGTACATAGAGGCCGAACCAGAGGAGAGGAGAAGCCAAGTGACCCATGGGGCTGTGTGTCTACAGCACACCTCTTTTTCCTCCTTTTCAGAGAATTTCAGACTTAAGAGACCAAAGGCACTATGTAGTCCACTGTGGGTTTCCATCCAGTGGTCTGAACGTCTGCTTTGATGGATGGTGCTTATGATGAATCCAGTCCTAATCCAGTGCATTTGTAGCAACAGAGATTCGGAACCACGGATGTCTTCATTTTTTTGACATTACTTTATATAGATTGCTTAATTTAGACAGGGCAGCAGTGGTGGAAGGGGATTTAATATATATATATTAAAAAAAATATATATACATTTTTTTAAATACAGTAAAATACATCATAAATAAACAGCGTAAAAGGGCGGTGAAAACCAATAGGCCTGCAAGCCTGCAACAGTTAACCACTTTCAACCTGGAATCCCTATTTTGGTCATGTCCTTATTATAATAATTTTCTACAATATTACAAATATTAGTACAAATAGTACAAATATTCTACTACAATTATTTGAAAACTTAAGTTACTATCTGCTATTGTCAAAAGATATTTTTTTTACATTTTTGAAAACTTGTGAAATGGGACATTCTGCATGATGCGTACTTTTACTTTTGGTACTTTAAGTATATTTTTTGATGCCATTACTTTTGTCTTTTACTCAAGTGCCGCGCTACGAGCTTGTAGATCTGCTATTTTTGGAAAGTTTTATCTGCAAATCTTTGAAAATATATTTTGTAACTGCTTCTGGGGATTTTTCAAATGTCTTCTAAATCCTAACACTTTTTTTTGGGAAGAAAAAGAAAAGGTGTTATGAGCTTGTATATCTGCTATTTTTGAATAGCCCAAAGAAATCTTAAAATGACACAGATGCGTTCCCGGCCTTGGAATGTGTTAACGTACTCTCGCGTAACAGATGCAACATACCGTTGTCTTTTTATCCACCACTCTATTGATAGGGAGACACCAGACATCAGTGTGCCTCTCACTGGAGTAGAGAAGGGCTGAGTAGTTTTGTTTGGGAACGGGAGGGGGCGGGGCAGACAGCAAATTGCAACTTGCCTGTGGTGATGTCATTTGGGTTGCACAGAGCGCATCGTTCGAAGTTGAGGGGGGGAAAAAAGTGTTGTGTTTGTAATGCAGAATGAAGCAAAGGCTTTGTACCGAACAGTTCAATATGGTTCAACCGTAACGCTGCTTCTCTACATGTAGTTTTAGTTCTGGTGACATAATGCTGACCTGTCCGTAGGGCTGTCACAATTACCACATTCTAGTTGATGATTAATTGTCATACAAATAATTGCGATTAGCATTTAACTCATATACCGCCAATCGCGCATTAATGCGATCTAGTGATTAATTGGGGTTTATATCTCTGATCGCGCTATTCTGCTTATTTTTCATTCTAGGTTTCGAGTTCCACTTACTTCACCCACACTGGGATCCGGTTTCATGACTTGGGTTCCGTTTCCGGTTTTACATTTTTTTCCCCAGTCATTTTCGGCCAGAGTAGGGAAAACCACGGTTTTTCACACGGTATAAAAAACTAACGGAGAGGTCCACTTCTATAATCTATGGTCTGGGTGACGAACAGTCATCGCCGTCATGTATCACATCGTATTTTTGGCCGATCGGAGAATCTGAGAACACGTCACATCCGGTTTGATGTATTTGACTGTTTGACTCTGTGTGTGTGGGGGGGGGGGGGGGGGGGCGATCAATGTGTCTATTTGCTGCTCTCTAGTGGCAGATTTGTCGTATGTGTTTAAAAAAGCACTCAGACAATTTATTTGAATGAAAAATTACAAAATAAAAAAATAAAAAAACACGCAAATCGCTGGCATAGGGGTGAGTACATTAGGAATAAACTCTCGCAGTCAATGAGTTAATTGTGTTTCTGGCATTGAACATTGGAGCATATGAATCAGAATTTAATTTCCGTTTGCCTTTTAGGCTCTAGACATATATTTAATAACATTGTACTAAAAATAATGATAATTTAAAATGGCCTTTTCTGCTTTTTAATATTTTCATTTGACGATTATGCAAAATATTTATGATTATCTCAAATAATTGCGATTAGACGAGTATGTCATAATTGCGACAGGCCTACCTGTCCCAGATGAGCTCTGGATGGCTCTGCTTTATAGACCAGCAGAGCTGTATTTTGAAATCAGCAGCCAGGGAGTCTTCTCCACTTATTGGTATTATTTAGTAAGCACTCGAGCAGCAGCATTCTGAATCAACTGCAGCTAGCTAATCTATTTATGGGGGGAGACTTGTAAAAACAGAAGACACCACTATGATAGCCGTGTCTACTGAAGATGAAAGCATGGACACATTGTTTTCCAAATCCTGCTGAGACATAAGTCTGTTAATCTTTAATATATCCTTAAAGGGATTTTTCATTTTCAAACATGTATTGAGCCATGTTAACGTCTACTCAGGCTTTTGTGAGCACCCCTGACAGTTTTTTTAAGTTGCTTGATTCAGTATTTAGATATTTTCATTTTATCAGACATGCCCCCTTCCTATACAAACACATTGTAACTTCAAACATTTTTCTTTTATTTTATTTTGTAAAATAAAAAAATCCACACACACAAAAACAAAAAAAGAACACGCTAAAATGAGTGAAATATCCCTTTAGGGTAATTGTATGCTGACACTCATAAAATTCAGGTCTGCAGTGCTACACCAAGTTTCCTGATGTGGGTTGTGCTTTTTAATATTGCTGATTGAAGCTGAGCACTGACTTTTAATTGGACTTCCTTTGGCTCCAAAACAACTTGAATGACTTAATAACAACTTAATGTAATAGGCAAATAGGCTTAATAATAGGCAAAAGATTCCACGGAAATAGCAGATCTATGAGCTCAAACCACTGATTAGTTGTCATTTTATTTTTCGGTCATTCGGTGTTTGTTTCTGTCTCTGTGTAGCCTGGTAGCAGTGCTGGGTTGGTACAGGACGGGACAGGACACCACAGACTCTGGAGAGGCCATGATGGGATATTTCTCTATTTGCACGTCTCTGTTCTCTCTTGTTCTCCCCACAGGGAGAGACTCTCCGTCTATCTCTCTCTCTCTCTGATCAGTATTCCATGCATGTACCCCTGCATGTTAGTCCATAGAAACTGTCAGAGAAAGTGAGATGGGTGGGGGGGGGCTAGAGGATGAGAGAATGAATGAGAGAAGATTGACGGAAACAGGCATGAAATAAATAGGTGGGGAGGGATGAACGAAGAGTGAGAGATTAAACAGACAATGGGGGGGGGGGGGGGGGGGTTGAGGTCCCTCTTCAACCCATTATCTCATCAGCGCACTATAATAAAAAGGACAATTTACTCCCTGACACAACTGCATTTCCTTTTCCACCTCCCACTACTGTGTGTCTGACTGTCTGTCTGTCAGTGCATGTCTGTTTCGATGTGCTTCTGTCAGCAGTGGTGTAAAGTAACTAAGTACATGTACTCAAGTGCTGTACTTCAGTACAATTTTGAGGTATTTTTTACTTCAGTATTTACAATTTTCAATACTTTCACTTCTACCCCCACTACATCTCAGAGGAAAATATTGTACTTTTACTCCACTGCAATTATTTGAAAACTTTAGCTACTTAATTATTATTACAAAATATACATTAACCAATTCAGCCGTATTTAAACTTTGGCTATTTGAAAATAGCCGATCTACAAGCTCACAACGTGTCGCGATGCAAGCTTGTAGAGTTGCTAATTTCAAAAGATTTTTTAAAATACATTTTAGACACGACAACTTGTGAAACGGAACATTCTCTGCATAATGAGCAGAGTACTTTTACTTTTTGGTACTTAAAGTAAATTTTGATGCCGATACTTTTGTACTTCTACTCAATTAAATGTAGATTACTCAGACTTTTACTTGTAATAGAGTATTTCTACATTGCAGTATTGATACTTTTACTTAAAGTAAAACATGTGAGTTCGTTCTCCACCACTCTGTGTGTGTGTGTGTGTGTGTGTGTGTGTGTGTGTGTGTGTGTGTGTGTGTGTGTGTGTGTGTGTGTGTGTGTGTGTGTGTGTGTGTGTGTGTGTGTGTGTGTGTGTGTGTGTGTGTGTGTGTGTGTGTGTGTGTGTGTGTGTGTGTGTGTGTGTGTGTGTGTGTGTGTGTGTGTGTGTGTGTGTGTGTGTGTGTGTGTGTCTGTCTGTGCATGTCTGTTTTGATGTGCTTCTGTCAGTCTTCGTCAAGGCCAATAATTCCCAGCCTAACTCCTGCAGTGCATCTGTAGGGTGAACACACTCCACAGTCTGTGTGTGAGCCCAGATTATGCCCATACAGTATATGGAGATCACCACTGTCACTGTGACAGGAATAATTGTTTCTGTATGGATAAGACACCGTGGCACAAGGTGACGGGATATAATTATCTTTAACATGACAGTGCAAACAAACAGACACTTCACCGCCATTGCAACACGTGGCTATTGATGGGTTGTCTCCTCTTGACAAGCTTTTTTTTCTCCTTTCACTGGCAACTCCATTCTTGACTCGCGAATCGACTGAATAGCGGCAATTTTCTTTCATTTCGGTTCAGGCTTTGAGAGAAGACAAGGCCGCACGCTGTGCTGTATGTAAAATCAAACCCTGCTGGGCCTGATTCACAAGCCAAACACAAGCAGCGGTTGAGAAGGAGCACAGCGGCTATGGGTTGCCTCATATTCGCTTGCCCTCGGGTGTCATTCATTAGCACCCGCCCACACACACACACACACACACACTTTCCCTTAAACAAGGGGCCTGTCCTTTCCCTGGCCCCTTCTACATTTCGACGACCTTTTACCCTGCCGAACCCTCCACAATTAGCCCTTTCCTACTACAGAGTCATTCGGCATGGAGCGTTGTGTCATTAATTAAGGGTGCATTATTCCCTCTCTTCAAAATAGATTTTTCTCTTCTTCTTTGGCTTCTATGTCTTCCCCTTTTATGATACGCTGAATAGATCGTGCCTTCTCCTCCTCCTCCTCCTCCCTGTATCCTTCTCTCCCAGACTCATCCATCAGCTTGCGCCGAAGCCACAATTATGCTAACACTTGGGCTTGTTATGACAGTGGCGAGCTCGGCGCATCAGCCACTTATCGACTAAATGAGTAATCCTGCTCTCTCTTAAAAGCAGAGCACGCAATCAATCAGCAGTGTGTGTCCCCCAAACAGCCCCCCCCCCAAAAAAAAACAACAACAAGAAAAAACTATCCTTATTATTCCCATCTGCTTTTATTTGTGATCACAGGGAGTGGATGGGACAGCCTCACTTCAAGTACAGCAGATGGCTTGATTAATCCTGGTTGTGTCAATACAGTATTACGTGTCACAATTTCCTGCTTGCACCTCCTCATCCTCATTGGAATCTGTTAAAGTGCGCTCTCTTCCACTCTCTTCAGAAAGTACATGGTTTCAAAAACATGTCTTTTGTTGGGGTTATGTCATCTGGCCGAAGTGGTGCTTTAACATATTATGAAAAGACCACTACAAATCTCTGCTGGTGCCATGTGGCCAAGCCTGGCAGTAGGTTTTAGCTTGTAGAATCAGAGGCAGACGGACACAGAGTTAAAAGCTCACCATCTCTCTGAGTCCTCCAGCTTTCAGACGCTCCGCTGTTCCCCTGGGACCCCCTGCCGAGTGCCGCCTAGCCCCGAGTCAACCCCCTCCTCTGGGGACATGTCGACACGACTGACTGGGCAGCTTTGGAGCTCTGCAGGAACTTGTGTGTGTGTGTGTGAGAGAGAGAGAGTTTGTGTGTGTGTGTGTGTGTACACGTCTCTCTCGCTCTCCCTTTCCGTTTAATGTAACGTGCATCCCCATGGGTGTGGCTGTTGTGGTAGGAAGGGGCGTGGAGGGAGCGCGGGAGTCCAGCAGCTCTGAAACCCCAGGAGAGTACGTTGACACTGAGCCATGGCAGAGGGGGAGTCCTCTCCTCTCAGAGAGCCAACAGCACCAAGACACTTCAAATACACTGACTGACAGATAGGGACTGAGAGTCCAGCCCACCGCCCGTCCACATTTATACATTATACTTACTCGGAAAAGAGGTTATACTGTGTGTGTGCGCGTGTGCGTGCGTGCACCACTGTTTCCCAAATAGTGGGTTGGGACCCGGGTTGCGGGCCAATTCTTTTCCGGTCGCGAGTAAATATCCCTGTTTTTTTATTTCCTACGTTAAAAACAAATTTTATAAATTTAAAATACTTTCTTTTTTGTTTAAACAAAAAAAGTCACAACTTTTCATCAATTAAAAACAATTCCAACAGTATTTCATAAATAAAATAAAATAAATCTAATAATCTCCATAAATTGAAAACAATGTCAGTCACATTTATTTAATAAACAAAATCTAAAAAATCTAATTTCCATAATTTGAAGGGGGAAAAAAAGTTTAAGAAGTAGTGAAAATAGCAGATCCACAAGCTCACACACACAGCGAAGCGACGTGTTGTAAGCTTATTGATCTGCTATTTTCACTAGTTTGGGTCCCCGGCAAACGTCTAATTTCTCTTTTGGGTCTCGAGCTAAAAGGTTTGGGAACACATACATGCATGAATGCATAAATGTCAGTCACATTTGCTGAAAAAATATTTGTGTGTGTGCGTGTGTCACTGAACCCTAACAGCCGGTGACATTTACCTGCCCTGAAATTAGACCTACAGCTTGCAAAGGGCACTGCTTGATTACTCATGCAACACACACACACACACGCACGCACGCACGCGCGCACGCACGCGCGCACGCGCGCGTACACACACACACACACACACACACACACACACACACACACACACACACACACACACACACACACACACACACACACACACACACGTCACATAGATAGATACAGTCTAAATGAACAGACTGTCACATCCAACTCTACTAAATGAACACAGTCTCACACACACACACACACACACCTAAACACACCAAGTAAACAAGCACATGCACACAACACAGTCACATGCAAATAAATGAACACACACATGCACTAACACAGTCTCACAAACCATCACACACACACCCCCCCCCCCCCCCCATACATACATACACAAATTAAAAACAAAGTTTTGGATCCTGCCCTCCACCACAGAGAGTAGGGCCCTGTCCTCAATATCATGGATATTTAGCTAAATTAACATTTCCTCTGTGATTGGGCCTCTCAGTCACACAAAAACAGTGTTTAGTCTGTAAAGCAGAGACTGGGAAAAAAGAAAATCATTCTAAAAATCTGTTTTGGTTGAACGTGTGGCCATGTAAAATAAAAATTGCTTTTACATGTGTACGAATGTTTTTTTAATATAGGCATTTAGCAGACGCCTTTTATCCAGAGCGTCTGACAATAAGCAAAGTAAACGCATACATAAAATGCAGAGAGACAGTGTAGTGCCTCAGTAAACTTGGACCACAGGTAAACCAAGAACCTAGCATCAGTCTAAACAATTTACTATCAAAAAAACATAACCTCGCATCTGGCTAAATAACATGCTAAATTCAATTGCATTTAAACCTTTGCACAAGTCTGCATGGTCGTCAAGGCTAGGTCAAGTGCTACATACAGTGTATGTTGACGCAACGACCGATATTTGACGCTTGCCACAGTCCACTCGTAGAAATTGAAAAATATGTTTATTAGGGCCCGAGCACTGGGCCAGTGTGAAGCCGTATAAAACATTTAAGGAATAATAAATTGCATTTTTGATGGCCTAAAGGTGTTCAGGAAGTTACAAATCTTTGCACACATTTCAGAAAAATGAAAAAAAATTATATATTTTACATGGGTGTGGCAAAGTGACTCAATAGTGCTCCCCGCTGAGGGTAGGAAGCCGGGCAAGGCACAATCTCTGTCGCTGCACTATAGAGCAGTGGTTCCCAAACTTTTTAGCTCAAGACCAAAAGAGAAATTAGACTATGCCCGGGACCCAAACAAGTGAAAATAGCATATCTACAAGCTATTTTCTATTTTCATTTAATTGTATTTTTTAGATTTTTTTTATTTTATTTATGAAATATTTTAGATTTTTTTTTTAATTGATGAAAAGTTCAGGCTTTTTTTAAATGTGGGAAACGGGGGGGAAAATGCGACCCATAAAAGTTGGTCTGCGACCCACTGTTTGGGTGCACTAGAGACTCCTACAGGTTGGTAGGGGAGCCTGTTCAACGTGTTCCTCTGCGCACGCGCTACGCCTTCCAAGTGAAACTGGTGCTTATCTCTATACCCTCTGTACTGTAGAGGTTAGCAGTATCACACATGAGTCTGAGGAACATTGGTAGAAAAGAAACGATGAAAGGGGAGGGTAGTCTTAAATAAAACATCATAGAATCCATAATATAGATGTGCATGTGCCCGCGTGCACACACACACGCACAGACACACGCACAGACAGCTGCATAGGCCAGTAATGATCAAGCATTTAGTCAGCAATCACTGTGGTCTACTTATTAGTGTCAGTTACTGAGCCAAATAGACATCTGCACTCAGTCACCCTGACCTCTCTCTCTCTCTCTCTCAATTGCTGGCTCTCTCACTCCTACTTCTTCTCCATTCCTCCTTCTCTCCCCATCTCGCTTTCTCTTTTCTCCATCCCCTTTACCCCTTTCTTTATAGCTCTCTCTTTGACATTTGCTCTCCAGCTCTCCCTCGCTACCCCTTCTCTATCCCTCCCTCCCTCCCTCTCTCTTGTTCCCCCTCTCTTGTCACTTCCTCAAGCCTCATGGGTGGTTCTTGCTCACACACAGAGGGAGAGCGAGAGAGGGAGAGAGAGCTCAGCGGAGTGGAAAGGACTCTTCCTTGCATTCCCTGTCTTTCTGTCCTGCCTTACCCCATCCCTCCCTCCCCTCCATCCCTAGAGCGGCCCCCGTTCAGAGATAATTGTCTCTTTGTGTATTCCGCTTTTCCTTCGCTTGATAGTCCTCAGCTGGGAGAGAACGGAGATGAAAAAAGAAAAGAAGCAGAAAAACGGAGAGAAAGGGGTGTAAGCGTTTGATTTTGCACCGATTTACACGAGGCTGTTTATCAAGGGAAAAGATCAGTGATCTGAAAGGACGAGCTAACGAGCGCAATCACAACTGTCAACTGTAAAACAAAGGGTTTGTCTCAGAACGGGTCAAAAGGTCTGTGCAGTACTTCAGTGGTTCCCAAACTGGGGGTCCCCAAATGATTATTTAAATTTTGTTTTGGGGGGGGGGTCCCCAGATGATTAGCTTAATGTGCAACATTGTTTTCTCTCTCAACTGTAAACAAACCAACATACAGTATAAGTGTATACAGGGTATCTGCACATTTCTAAAGTTGCAATTTAATGACTTTTAAGACCTTTTTAATACCAAATTGGTCAAATTGTCAAATATTACATAAGAAAGAGGAAAACATTGTGAAAATAGCCGATCTACAAGCTCACAGCGCCTCACAGTGTGAGGCATTGTGAGCTTCCTAGTTTGGCTATTTTCACAATATTTATCTGTGGAACCGAGTCAAACTAAATGTAATGCTTACAATTCCAAGTGTTTGTTAGCGTGGGTGTGGGGGTGCCCAGTTAAAACATTTTGGGGGCTCGCGGCCTGAAAACGTCCTGAAACGTTGGGGAACCCTTTCAGTACTAAAATGGTGCTATATAAATGCTGGGAGTGATATTGTCATGTATGTACAGTATGTGATGTACTGTATGTTAAACCATCTCTTCTCCTCTCCCCCTTCTTCTCCACCCCTCCTCTCTCCCTTGTCCTCGCCTCTTCTCTTCTCGTATCTCCCCTCTATCCTTCTCTACCCGTTCCCTTCTCCTCTTCCTCCAGTCTGTACGGCAGACACATGCAGGCCAACCCGGAGCCTCCCAAGAAGAACAACGACAAGAGCAAAAAGATCAGCCGCAAGCCACTGGCCGCCAAGAACAAATGAGCAGAGAAGACTACGAGACCTAAGGAGGATGAGGGGGAACGGGCCTCTCCCAGCCTTACCTTTCCACTGCATGTGCCTTTTAACACACCCAACCCCCTTATGTTTTCTTTATTTATTTATCTTCCATTTTATACCGCTGTAAAAGACACGTTGTCAAACTCTCTTGGAAAGTGTTGTTAAGTGCGTCATATTGTGAGATCTCACAGTGTATTGTGATTTGGACCGTAATCCCCACTGTGATGCCCTGTCTCAGCGTTCAGACACTGTCCGTGTTTGGCCTGGTTGGGGGGCGACGGGAAAATTGGTTCATGTAAAGAACAGAACGGAATAGGAACTTTTTGTTGCCGCTTTCGCCCTATTAATTTGTTGTTTGTCGTGGGGTGCTGTCCAATGCTCTGCCTTGTTGTGGTAATTGTACACACACACACCCTATGACACCCTGTTCGACAGCCGTCCTTATGTCACCAAAGATTGGACTATAACGTTATCATCATATCCATCCCAAATCTTAAAGGCCGAAATTCAACCACCGCTGAAGCGAGTGTAAACATTTAAAAGAGAGTGACTGCTTTTTATTATTGTTCTTAGCTGTCACCTGCTGTATTTGTCCATGGCCAGGGGTCAGTCCAACAATCGTGCTAGAATAATGTGTTCATTGAAACCTGATGTCTTTGTAATATTTGTATCCATTGTCATTTTACTCACAGTTCTTACTAGCATTGTTACTTTGGATGGATATGTAGATGAAATGAACACTCCCAGTCCCAATTAAGTCCCAGCTTTTTTTCTTTCATTCTGCCTTTTGTCATTCGCCGGGTTGGTCAGCCATTATGTATGTAGCTGCTGCGTTTGATCTGGCGTGTTCTGCCGCAAAGCACCTTTGTGGAGAACAGGCCACTGGGGAGCGTTCGTGAGGCCATTAGCCTAACCTCAGGATTTGACTTCAGAGAGCTCTAACAAGCAGAGTGGGGCCAGGGGAGAGGGAGAGACAGAGGTGGGGGTGAGGGTGGTGAGGAAAAGGCGATATTCCACAAAACTCATTCTCTTACGTGTGCTCTTTTCTTGCGAGCGTGTGTGTGTGTGTGTGTGTGTGTCTGTGTCTCATAACATAGCCAGGCCGAGTCGCAAGTGGGATTTGTGAGGGTTTTAGGAGTCTTAGCTCTGTCGGATCTTAGCCTCCAGGGAGGAGTTGTAAAGTTACACATTGAAACCTTAACACACGCATAGTCGCACACACACACACACACACACACACACACACACACACACACACACACACACACACGTGGTGTTGTTTTCTTCCTTGCCTTGTTTGCCAAAGCGGAGTTGTGTAGGAATCGCCCCATGTCTCTGGTGTTCAATTGTTTTCCTGCGGACCGCAGCCTGGCCCAAAATACCCCAAAGCCTCTTTAGCCAATGGAAACAAGTGGGTCGGAACAATTGGGTGCCGGTGTTCTCTCAGAAACCTGACAGACTCCGTATTCGGACGATGTAGCAGAACACAACCATTGCTTAATTACCCACGTGTACCCCAACTAACCAGTCTCAAACTGAACTCAATTACGGCTCCTTGTTCTGAAGTTCCTCTTGGTGATGCCTGAAGGGTCGGCTGTGTGTGTGATTTTCAATTGTTCTATTTTGATCCCGGAGCTTTGACTGCCTCTTGTTTTTTATCTGGGACAAGCCAAGCCAGCAGTAGCCTGGATTCTCACTCGCAAAGGATTATTAGTTTTTTAAACATGTTGGAGAAGCCCCCTCGCCATGCAGCTGTCCTTCACATTTCAGCCTGTTAAAAAATATACGAATGTAATCCTTTTTTTTAATGATTTATTTATCATGCTTTTACCATGTGCCACGATATACTGTATGTTTAACAAGCTCTGTTTATCAGCCATTTTGAATAAAGCAATCGATTTTGTTTTTGCCTTGTTTAGCATTTATCTAAATAATATAATATATAGGCAGGTAAGCTGCTTGTTGCTTATATCATTTATTTATATCAACATAATTAAAACCGTGTCGGCATATTTAAAACAAAACCATGGCATCTTTGAAGACCATTGTCGACTCCGATGACCGTCGCTCCTCCCTGACTTGTCACAGATGTTTGGGGTGAGTGCACTGATTCATGACAACCCAGCAGTGTTAGTTGCTTAGCATTTCTACATCAAAGATTGTGATTTGAAATGTTAAGTGTTGAGTTTTAACTTTTCACTGGTCCACAGTTCCTTTGTTAGTGCTTCACGCGAGGACATAAGCTCTCTAATGTCATTGATATTACAGCTGCACAAGTTCACGAACTATGAAACTGATAAGTAAAGTCATGTAGGATGAGATGTTCACACAGTTACATCTGGAAGGTGGCAGACCATGCCAGCAGCATAGTCTCAGGAATGAGACATCAAACGTGTGTGTGTGTGTGTGTGTGTGTGTGTGTGTGTGTGTATGCGTGTATGCGTGTGTGTGTGTGTGTATGCGTGTGTGTGTGTGTGTGAGACACTGCCTAATATGGGGATGGAAAAGAAACCGATTGTCAACCCATACACATGCATGACATAATTAACATTGAATTTAGTACGGATGTCCCAATCAAACCACCCAAAACGTTATGTTCAGCATGTTAACCATAAATGTCTGTGATTTCCAGACGCACTGAATTTAGGCTATATTACAGTAGTTTTGGTACATGCATTTCTGAAGGTTGCCATTCTAAACCGTCAAAGGGGCAGCAATGAATTTGCACAGACATTAAGATTCATAATTTGGGGGAGTTTATAGGGTATGTTATCAATATATTTTTTGGTGTTAGTCTAACTCTAACATGTTATTGTGCCGGTGTATTTTCATGTCTGGCACATCCCACAAGTCAGGGGGACAAGAGTGATGTAATTACCTCTTTGGTGGTATTATAGATCCTATAAGATGGATGGATAGGTTCCTGATTGGCTAGAGCCAGTCCAAAGCCTCACAGGATGTGTAGCCCATAGGGGAGGGACTATTGTTGACTGATATTAAAATGATTTGAGAATTGTGGTCTGTATCTTGCTGACTGCGTGCACAATAATTATGACTGATCGGCCTTGTAATGTGTGAGATTAACTCACGTGTGTGCGAGCGTGCGCACACACACACACAAAAGAGAAGATAAATGGTCAACATTCACCCATTCACTCACGGTATAGGAAACCATGCTAAGCACCAACTTGGTCATTGGGAGCAGATAGGGGTTCACTGTTTTGCTCAAGGAGTCTTTGGCAAGGAGCTAGGGATCAAACCGGGAAGTTTCCGGTTCCCAAACAGTCACTGTACCTTCTGAACTACTAGCTGCTTGACCCCCTTGTGTTAGAAAGGCCGTTATTGGGTAGTTCAACCTGAAATCTGCCTGTTTTATTAAATTATGAGGGACAGGAAAGGGCATGGGGTCACTCAAATAGTTTTTATAGGATTCTTCCTACAGTACACAATGGTTTCATGGCAATCTGCCCATTAGATTTTTGAAATACATTGTGTGGAAAGTGTGGCCTAAGGGTGGCGCTAGACGAAAGGCTGTAGGGTCACCTAAATCAGTGGGGTTCATCCTTGCTGAGCACATTAATAAGGTGCACAGCAACTTCAGCCATTAAGGTTTCAAGATATTTTGTTTGGGACCAAGTGGTGGACAGATGGACTGACAGACTGACGGACTGACCAACAGCACATCCGACCCTGCTCTCACATCCTTCAAGCCCGAACGCAGACACGGAAACCAAAATAGATTAGAAATGCCACGTCTCCCTAACCCTGCACACACCTCATTTGACACTCACAAGCTGTCTCTGACTAATTGCCCAATATCCACTCGTATGTAAAGCAGCATTTTACGTTAAAGGCAATTGTCATGTGTCATGGTGAGTCCAATAAGCTTTTGTTTGATATTAATTAATTAATTAATAAAATAAATTCTCACACAAACAGTCTACCCCAGTATGTGACCAAAAATATACCCCCCCCCGCTCACCAACAGGAGAAACACCGCTGTTTCTCCTGGTCAACACCGAGCAGGACCCTATGGAGACATGCTGGGCTTTGAAGAACCTTGTGTGTGTGTGTGTGTGTGTGTGTGTGTGTGTGTGTGTGTGTGTGTGTGTGTGTGTGTGTGTGTGTGTGTGTGTGTGTGTGTGTGTGTGTGTGTGTGTGTGTGTGTGTGTGTGTGTGTGCGGGCGTGCATGAGTGCATGGGTTTATGTCAGCTGTCACGGAACTGGCTGTCCTGCCCGTTCACATACGCTTACAGGCACAGCAGGCACATCTGTCTGCCAGAACAGAGGCGGTCACACTGCAGGACACCTGTCCACAGGCACACACACACACACACACACACACACACACACACACACACACACACACACACTCTGCTCTCACACCTCTTCCTCCCTCTCTTTCTCACATCAGCCCTGACA
Organism: Gymnoscopelus braueri; assembly: GCF_963280865.1. Classification (NCBI taxonomy): domain Eukaryota; kingdom Metazoa; phylum Chordata; class Actinopteri; order Myctophiformes; family Myctophidae; genus Gymnoscopelus; species Gymnoscopelus braueri. The sequence goes on from NC_137623.1 coordinate 30,431,339, forward strand.
TCATTGCCTCCAACGTCTGAATTCTAACACCATGCCAATGTCTCCTCTCGTCTCCTCTCCATCCTCCTGGCCTATTAGCCCTTGCCCACTTCTAAACTAGCCATGGTAATACTTTTTCCTCCTTTTCTGTGAGGAACGAAATGGCAGCCAACTAGAGCAGTTATAGTTGTTGTTGCTATCGTTTCCCAGAACTGAATATTATAATAACCTCATAATATTTGTAACGAAGGATACAACGCCCAGCATGAAAGCACCTAATTTGGGCACAATGCCAGCGTGACAACTCTAGTTATAAGTCAGCCTTTTCCTAGAGACACTGCTCTGTTACCAGACAAATAGAAGAATATTCTCAGATAGACCACGAAGGAATAGACACATATATTCTCAAGAGTTTCGGAAAGATAGCTACATATAGCTAGCTACATATCTTCTCCACAGAGACATAGACGAAGAACCCCGTTGAGTGGACTGTAAATCTTATAGTTTCATAACGTCATATAGGCAAGTATAGCCACCAACCACCAATCGCCATCCCAGGCATTAAGATTTGAGCCTTACACCCTCACGTCTGTATCAGAAGAAATATCGGGCTACCTCAAACTACCATCGTAGGCTTAAGAGTGCTCTCTAGCCCTCCGGGTCCTAACCACACCGAGTCCCACCTCCGCCCTTACCACCGTCATTGGAGGTTTAAAGTGACGTACTCGCCCCCATCAGCGTCCTAAGAGATAACTAATAATAACATACATGAGAACATAAGAACAGAATATCTCGTGCAACACAATATCTTTTCCTACAATATTAGTAGGTCAAGGTTAGTCCTTGACCTACAGATAATTTAACATATTTTATTAGCTTAGTCCTTGACCTACTGTATAGAGAGTGCCATGTCTCTCTGCTTATTGTTAGTAATTTATACTTGTATAACTTAAAGTTTTCTGTTTTCTACTTCTGCGTACAGTACGTCTGCCACATCGGGCCTGGGTGGCTCCTCGATACTGGCCCCACTACTGGCTTTGTAGAACTACAATTAAACTCACTTTTCAGGAGAAGGATTTATCGTTGACCTCTCAACTTATATAGTGATTATATCTCTTTTTCCTAATTCATCAGAATCTCAACTTTGTATTCCTCAGAACAATAGGCCATCTCCTCCAGTTAAAACAGGGAGGTCAAGAGGCCTAGCCCTAGAACCAGCGAGCTCTTCCTGATTGTTCTGAACTGAGGGCAAATGCCTCAGCAAGATTAGTTTTAAACCCAATCTTAAACATCTGCCTATAAATATCGAAATATCTGCCTCCCGGACCAAAATTGGGAGTTGGTGATGAAGACATCAGCCGCTCGTAATTCCGACGTCCCAATAGTTCGACAAACGTCAGGTTAGGGAATAGGGAATAGGGATAGGGTTAGTTATAATGGGGCCAAGTTGGTATATGAGCCGTCGGAATAATGACATGGCACCATGAAGACACAGAGATGGAGATGTTTTTTTCTTCTTTTTTTTTAAGGATCTAGGAACCTGCATTCTGGGAATGTATGTGTTCTGGGAGGGTAATGGGTATAATGAGCTCTTTGAGAAATGATGGTTCCTGACCATTAAGGGCTTTGTAGGGGAGGAGAAGGGTCTTTTCCTAGTTATTGTCAGTACACACACAACAGCCTTCTGGACCAGCTGGAGAGTCTTGAGACTTGTTGAGCCTGACGCTGATGATGATGATAACAATCCTTTCCTGCAGTTTACTTTTAAAGTCCACATTCATAGCGGTCTCTCCAGTCCTCAGATTTATCCCTATTAGTTATCTCTTCTAATTATCATTTTTAACAGCTTTGCATCAAATAGTTTAAGTCAGAGAGCAGGAGGATTAATCAGAGACCTGCAAATGCAGAAGATATGTTTGTTTTCCTGACCATTTGTTACCTTCCATAGCCATAGTTTAAGCCCTCTATCCATCTCGCTTGCTGGGAATCTGAAATAATGGCAACCTGACCCATCCTCTATTGCTGTTCAATGGTATTGTCACAGTCTATTAAAGGCTCAGTTTGGGATGAAAAATGAACCCCCTCATGGAAATTCATCATTATGCAAAGGCAATACCAGTCAACCATGAGAAACAATGGATGAATCTGTGACCTTTTCCAAACTATCACTGTTATCCCCCCGCCCCTAAACCCACTCCCGCAATTGAATGAATTCCAGACGGATGTTTTTTTGTTTGTGTGTTTTTACGTCAATATGCAATCAATGGCCTCGACGCCCTTGTCTTGATGGGGAGGACAAATGGGGATTGTTGCTTCGTTTATAGACTAGGTTATGAATCAATTAAAGGTCTACAAAATGTTTCAAACATTAAATAGGCTCATCACAAGTTCTGTTTCTTACTGGTTCCCTGGTCAATTAGGCCTATAGCTATATATCACAATTTTTTTTAAATGTTAAAGGTGGTGAAGTAATTGATTGATTGATTGATTGATTGATCGAGTGAGTGAGTGAGTCAGTTAGTTAGTTAGTTAAAGCTCTACAGTATATTCTGATAGTAATCATTGCTGGTGCTTCCATTGGTGCTTCCAAGTCTTCTGTGGTGCTTCCCTGACATGTCTTCCATTGTTGTCTCCGCCAGGCCGAAAGGCATGGCGAGAGAGTATGTTTTGCCCCCTGTCCGTCCGTCCGTTCGTGTGTCCGTCCGTCCGTCCATGTGTCCGTCCTTCTGTCTGTGACCAGCTAATCTCCGCCACCGTTGGCCCGGTCGATGTGAAACTGCGCACACACACTCCCTGGATGCCACAGCAGAACCTCTGGCCCACATTTTTCAGATCAGCCTGTCATAGCGCCATCATGAGCTAGGGCTGCACGATTCTTGCTAAAATGAGAATCACGATTTTCCTCCATAAGAATTGAGATCACGATTCTCACACGATTCTCACACAATTCTCTTGTAAATATAAAAATATATGGCAAAAAAAAAAAAAAAAAACTTTTTTTTTTTTTTTTTTTATTGAAAAAAAAATCGTCATAATTTAAAATCGAGATCGCATAGGTGTCTGAATCGAGATCACGATCTTTTTTCGATTAATCGTGCAGCACTACCGAAGGGGCCCGCAGTCTAGAACTTTGTGTGTGTGTGTGTGTGTGTGTGTGTGTGTGTGTGTGTGTGTGTGTGTGTGTGTGTGTTGTGTGTGTGTGTGTGTGTGTGTGTGTGCGCGTGTGCGTGCGTGCGTGCGTGCGTGCGTGCGTGTGTGTCTGTGTCGGGCTGCTCTATTCTGAGCGATTCAGAGAGAGACCAGGTACAGGTGTAGATAGACTTGGAACAGCTCTATGATGAGGGTGAATGAGGAATTCTCAAAAAGCTCTGTGAGTGACGCCTGATGGACATCATGTTGGAAGTTGTAAAATGCTCCTCTGGGCCTCTTTCAGGAGGTAAACCTCTGTTATGTTTGCCCTTTAGCCAGAGAAGGAACCCTTTCCAGGAAAGCCTCATCAATGTGAGGAGACAAGCATGTGCTGCTGCTACTTTCTTGCCTTCTATGCACATCAGCTATACTGACCCTTCCGAAATAACACAAGATTCCACACAGAGGTCTCTCAACCCTGTATCTTGGAATAATTTCCAAGATAGATATGCAAATGGTGTGGAACTGAACTTCCCCATCCCGATGACAGGGCCATAGTTGTGGGCTCGCAGGAGCAGCAAGCACACTATAGATTTTGTCACTATTTCTTTATTATTCTCCCCAAAACTACTCCTACATCCTTTCACTAAAAAACTCAATTCAAACTGTAAAAAATCCAGCTTACTGTGGACACGTGTGCTTGTATTTTTAAAGTGGAAAGTCAATGTTATTTCAACTGAAAACTCATTTTTCTTTCACTTGTTTGCAATCATGTTACTTCAGCATGCTTTAACTTACAGACTCCATTTAAACTTTAAAAGGTTGAGGTATATTATGACTTCCATTGCTGTGTTTAACTTTTTGATCACTTTCATACTTTTGAAGCTATCCCACTTTAAAGCACATGTGGATCTCACAGTCTTTTCAGCTTTTCCAATACACACTAATGGAAGAGAGAAGGACACAGGAGAAATGCCCTGTGTTTTCGAAAAGTCACTGTGGCCAAATGTTTTACACTACAGATATTTGTTTTTACATCACCAAATTTGCACGGGTCTGCTCTCCGATTTTATCCAAAGATCTAAGCTGTGTGATGTATACATTTTGAGTTAAGACCATTAATATCAACCCATGTCCCTCTGCACTCTAGCAATCAGTACACCTGGTGATAGCTAGCCTGTCAGTCATTGGCTGCTCAGTGGTGCTGCAAAGTAACTAAGTACATTTACTCAAGTACTATACAAGTGCTTACAATGCGATGTACAATTTTGAGGTACTTTTCCTTTCCTTTCCATTTTTGTTACTTCTACTCCACTACAATTTCAACAAATGACAGCTTTAGTTTCTTGCTACTTTGCAGATTTGATTAATACAAAACCTACAGTAACCACATACAGCCGATCTACAATGTGACGCGTTACGAGCTTGTATTTTCTGAGAATGTGAGTACTTTTCCTTTGGTACTCAAAGTATATTTTGATGCTAAAACATTTGTACATTTCAAGCTCCAAAACTCCCACCCCCCCACACACACCCACCCCATACTCCCCCGCCACCCCACCTCCCACACCACATGACATACCCCGCCCCCGCCCGCCCCCCCCCCCCCCCCCCCCCCCCCCTCCCCCCCCCCCCTCTGTCATACTTTGACTATTCGAAAAAAGACGATCTACAATGTGATGCTATTTTGGAAAAAGCTTGACAATCTTTGGAAAATGTGAGTACTTTTACTTTGGTACAGGTACTTCAAGTATATTTTGATCCCAATACTTTTGTACACACACACAAAAATTGCACTCTGCGATTTGGGTCTGGCACCGCTCCATAGAGAATCCATTTCCTGCTCCAGAAGACGTGAGTGACCAACCAGGGCCCAGTATTCGAATATCGGAGACTGTAATTGGTAGTTGGTTGGTTGTAGGTCTAACCAATTGCGTCGAGGGCCATTGTTTTGATCCCGCCCCTTGGGGAAAAAGAACTTCCTCATGGAAGCACCAGACTCATATTCACACAGTGATATAGTCTGGCTACGCGAGGCTAGGGACGTAACTGATAACAATTAGAAGAATGGAAACAGATCAACCGGAGCCAAGTCCACACACTCACATACAACACAGTCAGTCAGGGATACCAAGTCAAAGAGAGCACTGCCTGGGACCTTGACTGAATTTGTACTGTTTATACTACTATTTTTAGTCTTAAAGTGAGCTCAGGAACAAGATTTTCTAGTTCCAGACTGTTTCTGTTACCTTGACGTATAATACCTGGTCAAACACGCAGATTGTCTTTCATTTTTCAAATTTCAAAACAGCAAAATGTTTATGCAGATTCAAACACATTGCTTTTATTACCTTTATAAATGTTTTAGTCACCAGGTTCAAGATTAAATATGATATTGGCAGTTTGTGTGCTTTTTGGAAACAATGAAACGGTGCTAATAGGGGGAAATAACAAAATGTCCAAATAGGAAAAGGTACTCTTGTAGATCTAGGCATATATTCATATATTAATTTACTTGTATTGACCCTATAAGCAAATTAGTGTACAGTATGAAGGAACCAATATCTGGTCTGGCCCATGGACTACCTGGGGAAATTCCCAGAGCTAAGGATGATAGTAATTAATATAGCCAGTAATTAATATAACCAATTGGAATGTAAATTGTATCATTTCATTTAGAATCTCTCTCTCTGTCTCTCTCTCTCTCTTTGTAGTCTGGTGCGCCTGCAGGCTTTTGCAGTCGCTTTGCTCTCTCCAAAGTCAACGTTCGAAAGTCGAAACCAGACAGATAAGATCTCATATATGCTGCCGTGAAGCACAGTCATCGGGACCTTGTTTTGTTGATGGGTGTAACTCAAAGTTGCCAGTCGAGCATTTGATCTATTTATTTTGTAGTTATTTTTTTACATACCTGCCTCCTCTTTAAGCAGATGTGACCGTTTTGTTTCCCCACTTCTTCTCCATTCATCTCACGCCTTCCAAGGGCACAATGAGTCCCCAGCTAACCAAAGCCCATTGATTTTCACTGGGTGATTTATAGGTGCAGTGTATGTTAGGGCAGCCCTGATTGTCTACTGGGGCCTGCACTGTGCCACCTTAATGAAGGTGATGACACAGGGGCAGCAACAGGGCAGACCAAAGGCCTTGTGCCACCCCTGCGATATGCCAGCTCACTGAGAATGTTCTTATCTCGTATCTGTCTGGCGTTCTGTCTGTCTGTCTCGGTCTCTCTGACTGTGATTCTAATCTGTATAGCCTATATGTGCAGTTATGCATGCACGTGTGTGTGTGTGTGTGTGTGTGTGTGTGTGTGTGTGTGTGTGTGTGTGTGTGTGTGTGTGTGTGTGTGTGTGTGTGTGTGTGTGTGTGTGTGTGTGTGTGTGTGTGTGTGTGTGTGTGTGTGTGTGTGTGTGTGTGTGTGTGTGTGTGCGCGTGTGTGTGTGTGTGTGTGTGTGTGTGAAATTGAGTGGGAAAAGCAATTGTGGGGCACCTCACCACCTGTTCGCATTGGGGAAGTTATAAAATACCAGCCTAAGCCTATATACAGGTATACCCATTTATTAAATCCTTGGGCCGTGTGTGGCAGATAGTGTCGCTGTGTATTTGTGCTTATACAGGGTCGCTGCAATTAATCACCGGTATTGACCCAAGTGCCATTATACTGATCGTTCTGTTACCTTCACAGCTCATTTTCAGGAACTTGGACGATGTATCAACGCAAGCGCTCTCAATAACTGTACATTTAGAGGCCTAATGAACCCAACCCGCGGTTAGTTTGATTTTAATGTCGCCAATACACAATCAATAGCCTCGACGCCCTTGTCTTGATAGGGAAGACAAATGGGGAGTGTTCCTTATAGGCTAGGTTATGATGAATCAATCAATGGTGTACAAAATGTTTCAAACGATAGCCTAAATAGGCACAACATAGTTGCTTTACTGGTTCCCTGATCATATTTTTGGAAATAATGTTTGATTTTGACTATCTATAATGTCAAATAAGTTTGCATCTTTCCAGACTCAGGTTATCACGACAGCTGTCACGTATGATCGTTTGGTCCTTTAGCACTACAACATTTTTTTTTGTTGTGAGTCAAGTGGATGGCATATACAGTCCACACTACATAGATAATGACACTGAATGACATAGTAGTGCTTGGTGCTATTTTTTCCTAAATTAAAAATAATAAAATATTTGGAAAATGTTTTTAAGTGAAGTAAAGTATACATGATTAGAACGTGCTTAAACATTCGACAATTAAGGTCTAATATTTCTACAATTGCTGCAAATTGCTACAAAACCTGTATATCCAGTCATTTTGGGTTATAAACAAGAAGTTGGAGGATATAATTAAGTCTAATAATGATGTACTGTGCATGTTCACATCATGTATTACTTACTTAATTTTTCAAATATAATTTTTTTGTAACATTTTGGACAAAATAGCCCATGTTACATGGAGGTGCCCGTCCAGATGTCCCCATGCCCACCTAATATATTCTATGGTGTCACATCAGTATGACCATCTTGCTATCTTTCCCTCCCTGTTGCCTGCCTCCCTCCATCTCTCTCTCCATCTCTCTCTCCATCTATCTATCTCTCTCTCTCTCTTTCTCTGTCTCTCTCCATCTCTCTCCTCTGTCTCTCTCTCTCCATCTCTTTCTCTCTCTCTCGCTCCATCTCTCTCTCTCTCTCTCTCTCTCTCTCTCTCTCTCTCTCTCTCCTCCATCTCTCTCTCCCCTCTCTCTCTCCCCCCCCTCTCTCTCTCTCTCTCTCTCTCTCTCTCTCTCTCTCTCTCTCTCTCTCTCTCTCTCTCTCTCTCTCTCTCTCTCTCTCTCTCGCTCTCTGTAGTCTACAGTGCGCCCGCAGCTCCGTCCTGCTAAACGCAGGCTCAGTCTCGGCGCTCACAACTAAGTCCGCTGGATGCCGTCTTCTTAAAACAAACGGTTGAAACCAGACAGAGAAGAAGCTCTCTTGAAGCTCGGTCGTCGGGGACAGATTGCGCGGATGATTCCAGGTGCTCCAGGAACTGTTAACTTTCGGACTTCAAAGCCCGGGCGTTGTTGTTGTAGTGGATCAGAAAGGGGGGGTGGGGGTCGTTCTGTGACCAGAGATCAGAAGATGCTGAATCCAGTGCTTTTGGGAATCACTGACGACTAAAGCGCGCCGATCAGCAGCCAAACAAAAAAAAAACGGCTGAACTTTCAGACTGAAGTGAGACTTGAATGAGCAAACATCAGCACAAAAAGTGAAGAGGGAGATAAGGGACTGAGGAGGGGGGCAAAGGGACGCGCAAGGGGCTTGGCCCTGAGAAGAAAAAAAAGAGAAAAAAGTTAATTAACATTTTTTTTGTAGCTTTTGCTACATTTTTTTTCCTCTTTAAAGGGAACCCTACCAGCCGCCAAGATTTCACCCAAAAGCAGACAAGAGGACCGATCCCCTCCTGCGCTGACCAGACTGGTGGTCGGCAGGAAGCGGCTGATCGTGGCGGGGGCGCTGGGGGTCGTCATGGTTCTGGTGCTCGTCATCCTCATCCCGGTGCTGGTCAACACGGCGGGCACGTCGGCCGCGCACTACGAGATGCTCGGCACCTGCCGGATGGTGTGCGACCCGTACGGCACAAAGTCGCCCACCGGCAGCACCGCCACGGCGGCGGACGGACCGGTGCGATCGGACAACAGCCTGGTGCAGTCCTTACCCACGTTCATCCAGGGTCAGAAAGGCGACCCGGGTCGCTCGGGCAAAGCGGGCCCCAGGGGTCCTCCCGGCGAGCCGGGGCCACCGGGTCCGCCGGGTCCATCCGGGGAGAGAGGAGATCCGGGTCGTCCCGGTCTGCCCGGACCTCCGGGACCCAACGCGGGAGGAGGAGGGGGCATCAGCGCCGCGACCTACAGCACCGTGCCCAAGATCGCCTTTTACGCGGGCCTCAAGAAGCAACACGAGGGCTACGAGGTGCTGAAGTTCGACGACGTGGTGACCAACCTGGGGAACCACTACGACCCCACCACGGGGAAGTTCACCTGCTCCATCCCCGGGATCTACTTCTTCACGTACCACGTTCTGATGCGCGGAGGGGACGGCACCAGCATGTGGGCGGATCTGTGCAAAAATAACCAGGTATGGGGATCCACATTACGCACAGATACATGTCAAATAAAAGGAACATCAGTAGATATATATATGCACATATCTGTTGAGAGAGTTAATGTAACTATGAGGACAACACTGTCTCACTCCCCAAAAGGCATATTGGGGCAAATAAGGCACATGGTGACTTTTCTGGACTTTTTTTTTCGGGACTGCATTACAATGTGGAAGTCCAGTTCTCAGCGTTTTTGAAAGTCTGACCAAAAAACGGTTAAAATGTCAGAGGCGTGCTGTCTCAAGCCATTGTCTTGAGCCATGGGAGGCAGCAAGTCCCTGTGTTGTGAAGTCCGCTTTGAGCCGACTCAGCGCCGTCCAAGTTAGGCTATGTCAGAATGATAATTCATATATTTCCCAAAAGTTATATTGTGACTTTTTGGCCTTTTGTCCTTAAAAGTCAAAATATGCCTTTTGGGAGTGAAACAGCGTTGATGAGGATTACAAATGGATAAATTCACACAATTTATTTTATTTTACTATGTGTGTGCATTATATACACAGAGCTGTTCTGTGCTTTGATGAAAGCGCATCATTCAAATCAACTCTAAAGAAAGAGTTGGACACCAGTGAATGAGTGCACATGTCCCTCCTGGGGCTTTGTGTACTTACTCTTAATTGATGAACAGAGAGGGACAACATGGCAGCCTATAGGGGCAATTAGATCAGTTGGCGCTCTGTATCATCAGCTGTCATTAAGTCACAGAAGAATGACATGACAGCCGATAGATGCTATTAATGTGGTTACTGCAAACCAGGCCTTACCAATTTAACTGCTTCATTGATTAAAGAAAAGAAGCCGCTTACTTTTATTTTTCATTTATTTTAACCACTTGAACCTCTAATCTCAGTAAAAATGGAGTTACACTCAGGGAACAGTGGGTCAGCTGACTGTCAGCCTATCTGAATGATCATGCCTTATGAAGGTCAGCTGACCCAAACGTTGTTCCTCAATAAATACATTTTATTTGTAAGTGAAGACAGTGTGCTTCTTTTAAAAAATATGTATTTGGCTGCTTCCTCCTTCTTTCCTGTCCTTTGTAGTAGGCCTATAAGTGTGCAAATGGACTTTTTCTCAAGGCCTACACAGTAAAGTCCTCAGTGTTAATTTAACTCAGAAGAGTGTACAAATGGAACCAAATGGACCCTCATGGGTCCATTTGGTTCCATTTGTACACTCTTCTACACAAAGATTTGTTTTACTGTGTAACAGATTCATTCACATAGGCTAGGCTACATAAAATTACAACACCAAATAACAAACATCTAAAACAGTATAATAATCATAATAGTTATTATAATCATCCAATTAATCAATTCATTTCCGTGGAGGTAATGGGGAGGCTGTAGAGGTGCAAGGGCCACAGAGGATACACATACGCACAGGCGTTGCATGCTTGCTTTTCTCGGCTATATGTAAAGTTCTCCAGGCAGTCTCTGATCACACAGCAGCCCCACAGAGGAGTTGTCATGGAGCAGATCTAATCCGCCTCCCCCCGGGGCGACCCCCGGTGTCACCGAGGCGCTGTTAGTCTCCACGACTGACGGAGCGGCTCTGCCAAGCGCGTCTCTGAGTCTCTCCCTGTCTGCTGCGCGCCGCTCCCCTGCACACAGCACAGTGCCGCTCAGCCACAGGCCTGACCACGGTCAAATAAACACCACATTGTGTGGGCTTAACAGGGGCATGCATATAGGATACAGTTTATGTCAGCTGCCTAACTAGAGTGTTAATTGGAGACGTGGTTCTCAAAGTGGGGTCAGGGGGACCGCCCAGGGGTCCTTGAGGGGGTTCCAGGGGGTCCCCGACTAAATTAGTTAATGTGGCATCAAAATCGGTTTAACCACTTTAAACCTATGTAGGCTTACATTGGCCATTTGAAAATAGCCGATCTACAAGCCCTTGAAAAAAATGGAGGAATTTTGACTATGATTATATTTCTTTCCATTTGGTTACTTATAGGCTACATTTGCACACTAGAGTTAATTTAACACTGAGGATTTTGCTGTGCAGGAAGGACATGGTTGACACACCTTAAGATTAAAAAAAATGTAATAGCTAAAGAACATTGTTTTGTGAATTTCCAACAAAATTCGTATACTGTAGGCTATGAACGTAAGTGTGTGTCTGATGACTTGATTAATCGTTCAGCCCTGGAGGCAGCTGATTTGAATAAACAGATTCAATCAATCAGACGCCGATTTGTCTCGCTAGATAAGACGATCGTCTTTTAATAAAAAAAAGGACTGTAGATGCCTTAATGAGAATAAGGTGGCTTCTAACAAATTAATTTCAGCCTCAACTCAATTTGAGCAGGAAATATCCCAGAGGTGTCTTGGTTACTGTAGCCTAATGGAGGGGAACTCGTGCCAACCAAAAGGGATATTTTTGTGCCCTTCAAAGTAGGCTATACTGTCAACATGAAGAAGAAAAATCTGTCCCTTTAATATTGTGTTGTAACTTGCTCAAATTAATCAGAGAATATGGCAAAGTGTCATTTGATTAGATTTGTTTCAGTGACTTGAAGCCTTAAACAGTGATCAACGTTATAGGAGCTGTCCATGGTACCGACTGCGCAGCTACAATGTTTCAGTTAGCAAATGACAACAGTAAAACTCGAAGAAGTGGAGCTTCAGCGAATTCTTCTGGAAAAATACACAGAAATAAAAATAAATAAACATCCATAATAAACTTTTTATTTAACCTTTATTTATACAGGAGAAAATCCCATTGAGATACAAGATCTCTTTTATGAGGGAGCCCTGTTCAAAAACAAAACTGCATTTCAAAAAGAACAAAGAATTCCTTTGTTAATTTAGCTATTATTGAGATTTGAAGGTTGTGAATATCAATTTAATTTTCTTTGTTTTGTCAGATTAACCACTTAGGCCCTACAAGCGAATTTTTTGGAAATCTTTTGAAACATTTTGTCTGTGTTTCAAAAGATTTCCTGGCATGCCCAGAATAGGGATGCCAGGTTAAATGACTGATAGCATGTAAACTTTAAAAGTTTCTTTCTTTGCCTAAACCAACACACGATGCAGGGAAGTCTCAATCAGACTATAGTAACAAACTTCAATGAAAACGCCAGTGAAAATGAGAATCAAAAAGAATACTGGCTATCAATGTAGTTTGCTTCAGTGTGTGTGTGTGTGTGTGTGTGTGTGTGTGTGTGTGTGTGTGTGTGTGTGTGTGTGTGTGTGTGTGTGTGTGTGTGTGTGTTTGTGCATGAGTGCATGAGTGCGTGTGTGCGTGTGTGTGTGCGTGTGTGTGTGCGCGCGTGTATGCCTGTGTGTATGTCTATGAGCGATGTGTGCATGAGTGCATGTGTGTGCACGTGTATGTACATGCATCCATGTGTGAACGTTTGTATGTGTTCCTGCAGGTGCGTGCCAGTGCCATCGCCCAGGATGCAGACCAGAACTATGACTATGCCAGTAACAGTGCCGTGCTGCATCTGGAGCCAGGAGACGAGATCTTCATCAAACTGGACGGAGGGAAAGCCCACGGCGGCAACAACAACAAGTACAGCACCTTCTCTGGATTCATCATCTATGCTGATTAGCCTTGGTACACATACTGATGTTTTGGATTTACATTGCCCAGTTTCCCCTGCCCTAGCTTGGCACCGCCACTCTTCATCTCTCCATTTCCAAAACAACTCTCTGCAAGATGTGCACAGGGATCACTGAAGCTCCTTTGGGGGTTACTGGAGCAAATTCCCCTCTATACCAACCCCAGGCCCCTCTCTGGTCAAATTAGGCCTTTCTGAATCTTTCTCTGGGTCACTATGGCAGCCTCACCCCTGCAGTACCTCCCGTACCTCTCATTCACCCTTTATGTAACCCTATAGCTCTGGCCCCCAATCCTAACGAGAACCCTCAGCTTTATGTCACATAGTTTCTGATAAGAACTGCTCAGCCCTGAACATGGGCTGATTCCCTCCTCCACCACAACCATGCCCAAAACCACTTCAACGCCCTATAACTCCAATCCTTTTTCCCCCTATGTCGCCGTCCGCACGGAAAGGGGTTCCTTCCTGGATAAGAGTTTGAGCTAAATGGCTGAAGGACCTGGAGAATGTATCTGGTTCCGTCTCTTTCCTCAAACCCACCCACAGATCATGGTGGCTACAGCGGGGCCCAAACTACTGTACAGTTTCCATCTTCTGCCTCCTTCTCCTGAGTGTTCATATTCTGGGGTGCGGCTGTGCATTGAGACTCAGGGCACATGTATACTCCCCCTCTGTCGCAGTCTGACTTGGGGAATAAGCTGATATTTTGGACGGTGCGGATGGGGGTAAATCCTTTATGCCGTGCCTCTTCTGAATCTAACCCGCACCTACAAGTACGACAACAAAAGAAATAAGTTATCCAAAAGATCTAAGAGCTCTGAGAGTGTACACTACATTTCCACACTCTCAGTAAAATGAACGCTTAGGATTTTACTGTGTATGAGTAGCTCAGTAGGAGAAAAAAAAAGAAGCAAAGCAGCAACACTGAAGCCTAATCGTGTTTCGTGTAAGAGTGTTTTGTCACATACAATAGAGCCTGAGATGATTTTGTGCAATATTTAATATCATGAACAATATATTGGGTGAATATAGCTATACATAATATCAGTGAAAGAACAGAACCATAGTCTAAATCCTTGCTACAGTAGGAGCGCTATGATTGTGAGAGCATGGCAAGGAAGGGAATGCTTCTCTGAGATGCTTTTCCTATAAGTGCAAGACGTACGACATTAATGTTTATGGCTCAAAGGTGCTGAAAATGGTTTCTGGAAACGCGTTTCTTGACCGTTTTCAACACATTTCAGTCACTGTGTAAGACAAGTCTGGTGCTGGGTAAGTTTCACGAATGCATAAGATATAATGGAGAGAGAGAGATAGGAGTTTGATTCAAACAACT
>NC_137623.1:30450496-30460496 GCF_963280865.1 Gymnoscopelus braueri
TTCAAAATCGATTCTTTGACAGATAGGAAGACAGTGTAAAGAACTGGGAACTAGTGTGATGTGATCCACTTTCTTGGTATTAGTAAGAACTCAAGCAGCAATTATAATTCAACTGCAGCTGCCTGATCAGAATTTTTAGGAAGACCTGCAAAGACACTGACACAATATCCAAGTGTACTGAAGTTGAATGTGTAGCAGAGTATTAGCTCAGTCTGAAGCCCAAAAGCCTAATATCTTCCCTGGCCATGGAGGGATTTCCTCTTAGCCTAGCGGTATATGTTTGGTTTACCATACGGGAGACGGATGATGGGTTTGAATAATATTAATATTAATATTAATATTAATATTAATATTAATATTAATATTAATATTAATATTAATATTAATATTATTAATAATAATAATAATCATAATAATATCTCAGCTTTATATAGCACTTTTCTAAGTACCCAAAGATGCGGTTGTTATAATGGGTTTTTCATTATACAACATGTGTATACAGTAATCTATTATAGGGTGCTTGAAGCTCTTTAGTCATTAGACAGACACTTCATACGGCGGTGAATGTAACAGAGTAGCTCAGTCTGAATGCCAAAACCCTACTATCTATCCCCTGGCCATGGAGGATTCCCTCTTGGCCTATAGCAGTAGATGTTTGGTGTCCCACATGGGAGACCTGGGTTCAAATCTTGGGCGTTACACATGAACGACCTTTTTCCAAATCCTGCTGAGACATAAGTCCTTCAATTATTGAGATATTCTTAAGGTGATAGTGGGCTGATTTGTAATTGTGTTAATGTGGCTGTTGAAATTCACATCTGAATCCATGACTACGCCAAGATTTACACCTAGTTCACTGATTGAAGCTGAACACAGAATTTTTATCATTTCCTTCCTTGGCTCCAAAAATGATTACATTTTGTCTCAATTCCGGCACATCCAATCGTTGATGCATTCAATCATTGCTTACTTTGAACCATAGCCACTGGTGATATGGTTATGTAAATGCATGTGTCATCTGCATAATTATGGTAACATAATGTGTTCTAATGTTATTTTGTTGTTTGAGAGCAGACTATTAAGGCCTTTATCATATCATCCTCAAAAAGGGCACAGTGCTCTGAAACCGCTAGATTCTGCTTCGATAGTGTTCCATGAATCCAAACGTCCATCTAAACAAAATGAGATGTCCATACATTGTGACAATTTGGGTGTGCATACTAAATTTAATTCATTGAAACAATTACCTATTTTAGGAAGTATAACGTTAAAATAAAGAGTGTGAATAGCAGCTGGAGAGCAGTGAAGGACAGGCGAGGTGCTGAAGACAACGCTCACACCTCCAGTTGTGATCCAGATGGAGAGCGGAGCCCGGCTGGTGGTATGGAGGCTTGTTTGGGACAAAACAGGACAGGACATCTTGGGGTGATAACAGACACACACACACACACACACACACACACACACACACACTCGCACGCAGGCACGTCGCAGGCACGCACACACGCAGTTGTAGCCTTTCTTTTCAAGGCACCTCTTAACTAAACTTTTCGCTGTCGAGTTTATTATGACACATGTCACATCAAAAAAAAAACATAATATTTGAAACATCAGAATAGAAACAGGAATTCAAACCGAGCACATCCATTGTGTCTTTATGCAATGCAGAAATTAATGTCGAAATCTTATCAATTAGCCTATGTCACTCTCAAACCAATCAACTCACATCTACCCCCAGAGTTATAATTTTACTTAAAAATGTTTCCCCAAACATCAATCCTGTACAATCTAAATCGCCACTTAAACCCTCTAGTCTAGACTTAAAGTAAACTGGAACCGGGTTGGCTCAGAATCAGAAACAGAATCAGAAGGTGATATTTGTCACTAATCATACAAGTACAAGAATCTAAATGCAATTTTAGCCGATCTACAAGCTCACAACGCGTCGTGTTGTTGATCAGCTATTTTTTGACTAATGTTCCACCCAGAATATGGATACTGGGGTTCAAGTAGTTAACACCCCCCCCCCTCCCTCCCTCCCTCCCTCTCTCTCTCTCTCTGATGGAAGAGTGTAATAATACTACTAATGACTCTGAGGTTGTGATTGTTCCTGCCCGGCTGTCATTCATCACGCGGGGTCCAAGTGTGCTTGGCCACCTGTTCCAGAGGCCCGGAACACAATGTCCTTCACAACACTTCGTCTGTCCCCAAATTGTTATTAATCACTGACACAGACAAACACACAAATAATACACACACCATAATGTGTGTGTCCATGCGTAGACATACTGTAGTATCTAAGTGTGTGTGAACACACACCCAGACACCCACCAGACGTCTGCACAGCATGTAAAATTGTACGTCGATCCAGCCTCCACACATACAGAAGCACTAGATGCAGGTTCGCCTCAGAACTGAACGAGCGACAGATGTGGCGACTCGCAGTCGGGGTCATATTCAGTAACTGGAGAATAATTTGATGCATGGCGTCTCAGCGACGTGCCACCGTTACACACAGAAGCAACCTGGTACACTAGCCCCGTTTCTGCGTCCCTGTCCCAGAAACCAGCCTCTCTCTTGCCTTGGCCCCTCTGTGTCTGTTAGCTCTGCTTGGGGCCTGACAGGTGTATAAATAACGGTAGCTCCCGGTTAGGGGCCCCGGATAAAGACATTATCGATGCCCCGTCACTGCCTTTGACACATTCTTGGCACAGACGCTGGCCACTGTGGTGAAACACGGCGGAATAATCTTGGTCAAGAAGTGATTATGCACTGGGTGTAGCTCACTTCAGGGGCGCACCTTTCATCTGATATTTTTACACACACATTTTTCTACAACACGACTTCTACATGATGAGATAAATGACTCACACACCGCTACTGTAGTTGACCTGTGAGTGTCCATAAACTATACATCCTTGGTCCAGTTCTGGCTGGAGACCTGTTGTGCTTGTCAAATACATTTAAATTAACATTTACCATACATCTAAGCCAAAAGAAAATTTCCCAAATGTTACCCTAAAAGATCCCCTTCTTGCAGTTTTTTTTTAAAAATCTCTCCTGCTCTGACGGTATCCTCTCTCTTGTCACAGAAACTACATAATGATGGAGCACGCACACACTTCTTTACACCTGTGAATCTGTGATGTGACAATTAAAGCAGATTCTGATTCTAAAATATCCCCACGTGGATTTTGCACATCTTTCTATCCTCAGAAAGATACACAACCAAGGACACACACAGAAACATACTAAATAAGCACACAAATACAGTGATCACTAAAATAAGCTACCCTGTGTTGTTAGTGATGAATAGCAGAGGCCTCTCCTGTATGAAAAGTAATATTGATAATAAATAAATAACAAACGCCTGGGGACTGTTGTCGTCCACTATCTAGCTGTACGGAAGGCCGTTCAAAGATTCTAGGCCTACAATCTGGGTGTGAGGAGCCATAGAATCAATCCACAGCTTTCTTTTAGAGTGCTATTACAGTATATCCAAGGGGCATCCATAACGATGACATGTTGCCCTGCTTAATGTGCAAAGTACAACAAACAGCTACAGGCTAAGGAGAGAGTCAAGAGTCTCACAGTGAGGCTCTCTCCCTGTTGAGTTACAAACTAAACAGACGTTTATTTTACTGTGGGATACAACCATCCATTAATGCAATGTTTATCCCTGGCAGCAGTGGCCGGGGTCAGGATCTGAAGATGAGATGGAGAAGGCAGGTGTTGAGTCAGAAATCACATCATCTCACTCAGCAGCAGCATCTCCCACAGTGGGATGATGTAAAATCTAATCACAACAATGGGATGACAATGGACTGTGAGGAGTAGGCTTTTATTTATTCATTATTGTTATTATTTTCAGGACAAAATCTTTTAATCTGTTACACATTAAGGAAGGGAACAAAAACATTCTGCCCTCAACTGAAATAAGCATCAGAAAATGTTGTTCAGTGCCATCCTATTTTCTATTTTATTTTGTATTTTTAATCTTGATTACAGATATAATGAGACACCCAGACCTGCACAGAAATAATCATTGTACTAACTTTGAGAGTGTAAATTTAGAGAAATTAACATTCAGGATTTTACTGTGTGACACTTTGGAAAACGGTTCACAGTGGTTGTGTTAAACGTAGCTGAGTGGGTAGAGAGGCCGTCTTGTAATCACAAAGTCACCGGTTCACCTCCCGGCCTGCTTATGTCTATGAGTCGAATTGTCCCTGACACTTAACCTCTTACATCAGATCAGTTTTGTCATCGGAAATGGACGTTACTCGACATGACTCTTCAGAGAAATTCACATCCCACTTTTCTGAACAACATTTCTTCGCTGCCTCGTTTCCTCCATGCATTCTCGGTGGGAGGGACCAAGACGCAAGGAAAGTGCGCTATGTGATGAAGACAAGGATTTCATTTAGAGACATGTGACGCAACCATGGATTCATCACCAGACACCTTTTCAACCAGGAGGACGTAACTCTTGTGGAAGAACATGCTATCCTTCCTAGTTCTGCTCCCTGCTGAACACCTGTAGGATCGCTAGAACAGTGACAGAGATCATCATCATAACCTTTATTTAAACTCGGAGTACAGTTGAGGGGCAGGCCTGTCATGTGGCTTCCCAAACACAGGGCAACCCAGAGGCACCACGGAGGAATAATCCCATTCTTTCCGGTAATGGTCAGGTACGTTACCCCTGCACTGTCCTAGCCTGGGCCTATGATCCGGTCGGGAGCGGAAGTAACTCTACGTCACCAGGCGCGTCATCCGTGTCATCAAGCGGCCGGATGGGCAGAGCCGGAAAGACTTCACCCTGACTCACCCCAAAATAGGTCCGTCCTAATAAAATCCTTGATGCGGCGTAGTTTAGTTTATTTTTTAAATCTAAATGTGAGTGCACTTTCCGGAGACTATTTAGCGTCTGTATTATCCCACGGGATATTCTATTCCATTTAAATAGGGATTGGGGAACCAAAACAAAGCGGCACCGCAAAACCGGATGGGCAGAATCCGGAAAGATAATTTTTTTCTTTTTTCTTTTTTCAGTAGGCGTGGCCTAGACCGGATCATATGGGTATTTAGTAACGCATACCAGGCTTTCCTCCGAGGTGGAAAGACTGGTGACGCGAGGTTAGCACTGTCCAGACACTGTAACTTTATTTATACTGCAGGAGAAGGAAGAGCAGTGGTGGAAAAAGTACTCACATTTATTTGTTTAAGTAAAAGTATCAATACTGCAATATAGAAATACTCAAGTAAAAGTCCGGAATTCTAAATGTACTTGAGTAAAAGTACAAAAGTATTGGCATCAAAATGTACTTAAAGTACCAAAAGTAAAAATACTCATTATGCAGATGGTCCCATTTCAAGATTTCAAATGTATACAAATCTTTTGAAAATAGCAGATCTACAAGCTCACAATGCGTCGCATCGCGACTTATTGTGAGCTTGAGCTTGTACCTCAACATTTTACTTAAGTACAGTACTTAAGTAGACGTACTTAGTAACTTTCCACCCCTGACAGTATTCAGAGTCATTCGCAAATATGACAGCAGTGAGAGATTACTCACGCTGAGCTATATATTTCAACAGTGTACACAGGGGATGTATTTTGGCTGCTCATCAGAGCGCATCAAAACTCCATTATTTTATACACCTTTATTATCTATGTCAGGCCGAAGGCCAGGGATGGATTTTGCGCCCGTCTGTGTGTCTGTCACCAAATGTTTTGTGCACAGTAGGCCAAGATAGACGCTCCACTCAAAAGTTTTCTAATCAGCCTAACAGTACGTTTTAACAGCGGGCGACTCTCGGGCGATCGCCGGCGACATCGTCCAAAAGATAAAGAAAATCCATCTTTCATCGCCCCCCCGCCCACTTCGCCCTATCGCCAGTAGTCGCCGGCTCTCATAGACATATAATGCACTTCCGGAAAATACTATCCTGATCGCCCGCTGATCGCCCGCTGTTAAAACGCACCGTAATGGTGTTGCTATACCAGCCAGCGTTATGTTTTTGCTTGTAACTCTTGAACTTGAAAATGGTATGAAATAATGTTAAGTAGACCGATTTGAACTTCCAAAATGTACCCTTCAACTTATTGTTTCTGCCATAATGACATCCACAGGTTTTATAGCGATTGTTGAAATGAGGCCTTGAATGTGAAATGTTCTACAAGCATGTTCAAATCAGATACAGGATAGGTGGGCACTATAGGGACATCTGGGGCACCTCGATGTAAAAAGAAATATATATATTTGAAGTAATGTAAAGTGAACATGTACGGTACATCATTATCAGACTTAATTTTATCCTTCAACCCCAAAATGACTGGATATACAGGTTTTGTAGCCGTTTGTAGCAATTGTAGACATACAGTATTGACATAAGCATGTTCTAATCACATACATTTCCAAATATATATGTTTTTAATATATAAGAATTGCCAATTTAACACTGAGGTGCCCACTCTTTCTTGGGGCTTCAAATCATGCATATTCTACCTTATTTCTGACCATTTTCCAAAGCATACAGGCTTCTCATGTGCCCACTCTTCTGGTTACCCATGTAGTTTAGTCATAATTGCATACTACTAGCCTAGTAACAACAACCATTAGGTGCCAAAAACAAAATCAACATGCTTATTTCACATACCATGTTACTGTAGATTCTGGGGTCGCTTGGCGAGCATAACAAGGAACTGTGTCAGTGCTCCCTGGCTTCTATGCTGCTTCTCACTTCTTGTGGATTTCACCTGATGAATGTTTACATGAAAGGGTTCGGCGGCAGTCGTGCCGTTTCTTTTTGTTCATAATCTTTCTAGCCACCCTTGTTTTTTCCCTATCTATTATATTCTTCTGACCTCTCTTTTGATTTTCCTTTAGACATTCAACTTCTGTTCTAAGCTCTTGCATTAATCCATGCTTGGTTGTTGTGGTTTGAAAGGAGGGGGGGGGGGGGGGGCAGCACCCTATAGTCTATGGGGCAGCAGAGCGTATCTTAGCAACACTGAAAGTGCTTCACTTCATTGATCGTGTCATGAGTAAATGAGCCAATGAATGAGCTGAGCGCATTTTCAGACACCAGAATATAGAAAGTGGATCACGCAGTCAGTTACACAGCAATGAGAGGGGCACAGTGCCGATCCCGAAATACGGAACAAAGTGCGCCCCGTATCATTTCCATACGGGACGCGTCTTTTAGTTTCCAAATACGGGATGATTGTGTATTTTATGGGACGGTTGGTAACCGTAGTTGTGAGCTTGTGGATCGGCTATTTTATACATTTGGAAACTTGTGAAATGGGACATTCTGCTTAATGAGTACTTTTATTTTCAGTACTTAAGTATATTTGAATGTGAAAACCTTGTAAGGGCGCGCTCCCACCAAGAGTTGGCTGGCCGCTGTTAAACGCAGGTTGTGCACGGCCACAGTTTTTTGCAGCCAGCGGATTCTAAAAAACGGGAGTGTCGCGCCTGTCACTCACCTTCTTCAGGAGCCTCCCCGTAGCCCGCACCAACTCTATGCTGCTGCCTTGAGCACCATGTTGCTTCCTGAGTCTTGAGACGGTCCGCCTTCGACTCACCCGATTGGACAGAGGGAGAAAATCAGCGCCTGCCTCCAGCAGTTTTATGCTTAGTCGCGGAGAGCAGATAAACGCAAGGTCTGCGCGAGAGGCGGAAAAATCTGCTCTTGCGTGAATCAACGCATTTGCATTGACAATGCATTGGCAGATTCTGCAAACAGCGGCCAGCCAACTCTTGGTGGGAGCGCGCCCTAACAGAGTATTTCTACATTGTAGTATTGGTTCTTTTACAAAATGTGAGTACTTCTGCCACCACTGCTCACACTTCTTTCCCCCACACAGTCTTCCAGCAGAAATTGTGAATCCTACAAAACAAAATAAGGAAAACAAAATAAGCTGCACAGGCCTGACAGACACACGGGCCATCTCAATCCCTCTGAGATGGTGTTAAAAGGTATCTAGCGCTCACTCTATTTCGCGCTCTTGAAATCCTTTGTTGTTGCGGGGCAAAGCCAGGGCTTTCTCTCTGACGATCTTGGACCGATCTTTCTCCTCTGGAGCAAAGAGAGAGAGACCACAACCTAACTTGTGAGAACAGAGGAGGGAGAGAACTTAAGCCTGTCTGCATGTGGAGCCATGGAACCCGGAGTCCCCCGTGGATGGGAACTCATCCGTGGTTTTTGCAAGCTAGTTTTCTAATGCAATGTGACACAGCTCTGTTTACAAAGCTCTTTGTTACCTTTTATTTATTTTATTTTATTTCAATTTCATTACTTTTGTACCTTCGTCCTTCGAAAGGAATCTGACAGGCCCAAAATCCTCCTCCAGAAAAGTCCATGCAATTTCCTGTGTAACGTACTCTATCTCTCTCTTCCATGTAGCACTGACCTTCTCACCTCTTGGCACCACTCCCATCCATCTCAGCTCTCTCCAATTTCCCTCCTCTCTCATTGGGTCAAATGTGTCTACAGGGTTCTCTCCCAAACTCGTCTGGCCTCTTCCACCTTCCCCTTTTCTCCCCCCTCCTTCATCCTCACTCTTCTACATGCAACCTGCAGGCGCACAGTACGGGTTTACTGTTCCTTTCCTCATAATATAAGTATGAATGATATCCATGTCTTCCAAGGACCGCCGTATGCCTGAGGTACCCTGTGTGTCCTCCTGCTCTAAGTAGGCCAAAACAGCAGCCTGCGGGGAGTCAGTGTTTGGCCTCTTGCCTTGCAGGACGTTGACAGAACTGTCACAGAGTGTTGCCTTCACAACGGCAGGCTTTGACATCTGTCTGATAAATCCCCATAAACAACTGGGCTGATGTGACGAAAAGTACAGAGCGCAAATATGTTCAACTAGGCCCTGGCCTCCCCCATCCACTGTGTGCATGCAATACAACAGCATGCACATCCATGCATTCAAAACATTATCACAGACACGCTCGCACACACGGACCAACGCAAACCAACGCTCACAGCACATACGCATAGTACGCACACACATATTAGGCTATACACATACTCCAACAACTGACACTCACACACATGTTCCTATTCCTTATAACACACACACACACACACACACACACACACACACACACACACACACACACACACACACACACACACACACACACACACACACACACACACACACACACACACACACACACACACACACACACACACACACACACACACACACACACACTTAGCCACCTCATCCTGTGTTTTTTCTCTCCTCCCTGTATTAGCTAGGTATAGCAGGCTGCGGTGATGTGATCAGAAGTGACAAGTGCTGTGCAACTATTTGCACTGGGATGTGATCCACTTGGCTTTGCTGCTGATCAAATCTCCCAGAGAAGAGACTATTAACTCCGAGCAAATTGTGCCAAGTAGCTTAAAGGGGCCCTTGTCTGTTCTAATATCACTGATATCTCCATTTGTTGTCAGGGTATAAAAAGACCCGCCGCCGTGTCAGCGGTTAACGGGGGCTTGAAAGCGAAAGCACTTTTTGTCAGGTTCTCTCTCTCTCTCTCCAATGCTGTTTGTGTCTCTCTCTAACACACGCACGGACACACGCACACACGCACGCACGCACGCACACACGCACGCACGCACGCACGCACACACACACACACACACACACACACACACACCCTGTTTTTCCACACAAATTGAACTCTGCATACACATGCATGCACACACGCGCCATTTGTAAGGTGTTATTGACTGAGGTGTTATTTATTTCTGATAATAAAAAGGCATTAATGTGTAATATTGGTTTTCAATATTGATGTTCTTTGTTTTTACAGAAATGAAGATGTTTAAAATGCTGTGTAGCCTGTATGATGGAATGCCCTCATTAACCTGCAGGTGGCTAAAACAAGAACACACTTGGCAGATGCAACAATGTTATGGCCAAATGGAGTGTGTGCTCCAAAAACCCTGCACAGGTTACATCTGAAAGGCCAAC
>NC_137623.1:30467996-30482996 GCF_963280865.1 Gymnoscopelus braueri
AAGCGGTTTCGAGGGATAAGGCAGAGACAGGAAGAGGCAGGCAGACAGGCAGGCAGTGAGAGAGTGAGAGAGAGAGAGGCAGACACACAGATAGGCAGACAGTGACAGAGTGAGAGAGAGGCAGACAGGCAGACAGTGACAAAGTGAGAGAGAGGCAGATTCTCCCTCTCTCCCTCTCTCCCCCTCTGTCTCTCTCCCTCTCTCCCTCTCTCTCCCCCTCTTTCCCTCTCTCCCCCTCTCCCTCTCCCTCTCTCCCCCTCTCTCTCCCTCTCCCTCTCTCCCTCTCTCCCTCTCCCCCTCTCTCTCCCTCTCTCCCTTTCACGCAAATTGCTCAGAAATCTTGGGTTAATTTTTTTTTCAAACTGGTTAAATTGGGGTTTGAACCAGGGACCTACAGACTTGCGGTTAGACAGTGTAAAGGATAATTCCTTTAACAGGTCCGTTCATGAAAGTCCTTGCGGCCTTGTTTCCAATAAGGGCCTGTGAGCAATTAGGGGTTAAGAGTCTTGCTCAGGGACACATTTCATTTCATTGACACATTTGCTGGCCTGGCCTGGAATCGTACCTGGGGGAACCAGGGCCTATGGCTCCCTAGGCGGGCTCACTAACCACTCAGCTATGGCCGCAGTACTGACTGAGCTATTGGATAGACAGGACGCTAACTACTCTAGATCACTGGTTCACAAAACATTTACCAATAAAGTTTTTTTTTTTGTGTCCTCGGAATGGAAACTAGTGAAAATAGTCGATCTACAAGCTCACAATGCGTTGCTATCTAAAAAGGTGTGAGATTGTAGATCGGCTATTTTCACAAGAAAGTATGTCATACATAAAAAACAACTACTCTCAAAAGCATTTCATGTTATTGTTTAAAAATTGCACATGTCTGAATTAACAGGGTCATGTTTTGTACAATGCAATTTAAATGTAAACTGTGATAAGTGGGGTTTGAACCGTGGACCTTCGGCACATGAGGCTAACACTGTACTGATGAAGCTATTCAATCCACAGTCTTAGTGAGTGAAAAAGGAGAATCCAACAAAACAAAACAAAAGAGGGAATGCAGTACATCATACATTGAAAATAACTACTCTCAATAAGCGTTTCATTTAACAATTGCACGTTTATTCATTGATACAGTCATGTCGTGTGCAATGCAATTGAGATGAAGTCTGCATGAGGTGGGATTTGAACCGGCGACCCTGTGGTTTCAAGGCAGATGATTAAGCCATTGGACCAACAGACCTGAACTGGTGAAAAAGGAGCTCACAGATTAGACACGCTTTCACGCAAATTGCTCAGAAATCTTGGGTTAATTTTTTTTTCAAATTGGTTAAATTGGGGTTTGAACCAGGGACCTACAGACTTGCGGTTAGACAGTGTAAAGGATAATTCCTTTAACAGGTCCGTTCATGAAAGTCCTTGCGGCCTTGTTTCCAATAAGGGCCTGTGAGCAATTAGGGGTTAAGAGTCTTGCTCAGGGACACATTTCATTTCATTGACACATTTGCTGGCCTGGCCTGGAATCGTACCTGGGGGAACCAGGGCCTATGGCTCCCTAGGCGGGCTCACTAACCACTCAGCTATGGCCGCAGTACTGACTGAGCTATTGGATAGACAGGACGCTAACTACTCTAGATCACTGGTTCACAAAACATTTACCAATAAAGTTTTTTTTTTTGTGTCCTCGGAATGGAAACTAGTGAAAATAGTCGATCTACAAGCTCACAATGCGTTGCTATCTAAAAAGGTGTGAGATTGTAGATCGGCTATTTTCACAAGAAAGTATGTCATACATAAAAAACAACTACTCTCAAAAGCATTTCATGTTATTGTTTAAAAATTGCACATGTCTGAATTAACAGGGTCATGTTATGTACGATGCAATTTAAATGTAAACTGTGATGAGTGGGGTTTGAACTGTGGACCTCCGGTACATGAGGCTAACACTGAACTGATCAAGCTATTCAATCCACAGCCTTAGTCAGTGAAAAAGGAGAATCCAACAAAACAAAACAAAAGTGGGAATGAAATACGTCATACATTGAAAATAACTCAATAACTCTCAATAAGCATTTTATTTAACAATTGCAAGTTTATTAATTGATACAGTCATGTCGTGTGCAATGCAATTGAGATGAAGTCTGCATGAGGTGGGATTTGAAGAGGCAACCCTGTGGTTTCAAGGCAAATGATTAAGCGATCAAGCTATTGGACCAACAGACCTGAAATGGTGAAAAGGGAGTTCACACACGACACACTTTCACGCATATTGCTCAGAAATCCTGGGTTTAAATGTTTTTCAAACTGCTCAAAATTGCAGACAATCTAAGGGCGGAGCTTACTGGTCAAAGTGATAGATATGTTCCTCATGAGTCAAGGCACATGTGTAAGCAAGTTTCACGGCTGTCGGCCAAACGAGGCATGACTTTTGCCTGTTTAAAGTTTGCATTTTCAAAAAATTGCTATAGCGCCCCCCTTTGACCAATTGGAGTAAGATTGGTTTCAGTGATACTTGGAATGACCCTCTACATTATTGCAAAGTTTCAAACAAATGTGAGTCTACATGAACGTGTTAGGGGCGGACGAATAATTGTCTTAAAACTGCAATATTAATTGGCTCATAAAAGCTTAATGTTTTCACTTATGGAAAATCCGCTTGCTCACGTTTGTCGGCATAGGTCCAAAGTTCATGTGTAAAATGTTTCGTGCAGATTGCTCAAAGATCCCAGAAAGCTATAGATTTTTACTGTTTTTCATATAATTGGAAATGGTGGGAGATCTAAAGGTCAGAGGTCAAAAGTCAGAGTGTGAAAGTTATTAGGCATGAGGAGACGCATATGTGTATCGAAGTGTCATGGATGTGGGTCAAACAGGGCATGAGTTGTACCTGTTAAAAGTCAATTGAGTAAAATAGCGCCACCCTTTGGCCGATAGTTGTGAGTTTCGTTTCTTCGCCGTTTGGCATAGCCCTCTACCATATTGCAGAGTTTCGTAAAAAGTGACCACGCGGTTAGGCCAGAACTGCCAAAAACGGCGGAAGAATAGTGAAAGGCAAGAGATGCAATAAGGCTTCGAGAGCCTGATAGGCCTCGAAACCTTAAAAAGAAGACCATTTCTGGATCAAAAGTAATGAACCAACAATAAAAAGAAAGAGGCAAAACATGTATACATGTATGACACACGAATACATTCATACGGGCGGCTGGTATCAATGGGCTAGTGGGGCTAAGCCCCCCCTATATTATTGAAAAAAAAAAAAAAAAAAAAATTTTTTTTAATTTTTAATTTTTTTTTTTTTTTAATTTTATTATTAAAATGTTATTAAAAGTTGTTAAATTTTATATATATTTTTTAGAATAGATCATTTTACATGCTGGTGGAACCTAGAGCAGCAACAGCATCAAATAGTTACAAGGAAAACACTAAATATGTCAAAATGGGCTGATTTCTTTTAGCCCAAATCAGCTTCCATTCGCTTTCATTGAGTCGAGTGATTGACAGCTGACATGACACGCCTGCTTGATTTACTCACCATTGGGGCTAACTTTTCTTAGCCCCCAAGCTCCGCCCTCACTGGCTTTTGACCAATGAAGGTGTACCTGCGTTTCTGTGCTTTGTTCTGGGAAGGGGTGTGTGTGTGTGTGTGTGTGTGAGAGAGAGAAAGAGAGAGAGAGAAAGAGAATTCAACTGCCCCTAGCGATCTAACGGTAAGGCTGGCGGACATGACAGTGGATGTGTTGGATGCAGCTCAAAGTGAACTTTACTCAGGTATCCTTCCTAGACCTAGTTATTAAAGAAAAACGGGCGACAATGGCCAAAACTCAATCGAAAATCCGCGATCGAAAATCGGCAAAAGTGGCCGTTTTCAAGATGTTTTGGCCATTATCTCTGGAACGGAAGGTCCAATCTGCTCAGTTCAAAGCTTGTTTAATGCGTGACTTTGAGGACATTAAGCTCCTAGCGACACCTTTACGGGGGTTTGGGGTTTTTGGGCCTAAAAGTATGGTAATTGTTCGGACCGGCCCAGTAGGGCCCAGTTAGGGCCAGGCCTTTATTTTCAGGCCCGTGGAGAACTCTTAGAGACAGAGAGACAGAGAGACAGAGAGACAGACAGACAGACAGACAGACAGACAGTGTGTCTGTCTGTCTGTCTGTCTGTCTGTCTGTCTGTCTGTCTGTCTGTCTGTCTGTCTGACTCACTGACTGACTGACTTCCACAGTATGATTTAATTTTTTGATATCATTGATATCAATGCTCAAATGCATGATATCATGCTCAAATGCTCTCAGGCAGGATGCCATATGTGCCATCACTAGTTGATGTGTGACTGACTGATTTGTATACTTTTGTCTATACTTTTGTCAAATAAAAGTATATTTTCCTAAATCTGGATGTGTAAACTATACAGATTATTAATGTGCACATGTACTATATAAGATGGAATGTTTGAGCATAAATATGCATTTTGAGAACCCAAAAAAAATTCTGAAGCGCGCACGCTTAGACCTCCCACCCAAAGTTCCCACCAGCCGCAACGCCTCGCATTGCGAGGCTTGATTGATTGATGTAGTTTATTTAGAAAGACATGAGAATAGTACATGACAGTACATAACAGTACATGGAAGTACAAATTCACAATACAAGGTCTACTAAACTGGAAACCCTCATTAAGCATTACGCTTGTTTAGGCGTTGTATGAATGTAGATAGGCTATTTTCACAATATTTATCTGTGGAACATGTCAAACAAAATGTAATGCCTCAACTACATTTGCAAGAGCTTGGAAGTGCTGGGGTCCCCAGTTCAAATATGATTACTTTGGGGGTCACGGCCTGAAAAGGTTGAGAACCACTGCCCTAAGTCACATTTTCTGCTGCGTTGCTCGTCACTCCTTGTCAGATCCTAGTAATGTGTTGTGCTTTTTGAACCTGCTTCAGAACCTGCCTGATTCCTGTTCTGTTGCCTGCTCTAGTTTTGTGGCTTCCCTAGACCTCGCCTCGCCTGCTCAGCCTGTATATTTCGTATCAGAGAAGTAACAGAACATTTGTTAACTTTTTCAAAAGTTTTCTAAATGTTTCTAATTGTTTTGAGAACAGCAGATCCACAAGCCCACATTGTGAGATTGTAGATTGGCTATTTTCTAATAGCAAAATAGGGTTAATGTGGTTAAACAGTTCCTCAATTTACCAGTTTCACTTGGAGGGCGAAACTCA
The DNA here is from genome assembly GCF_963280865.1 of Gymnoscopelus braueri. Classification (NCBI taxonomy): domain Eukaryota; kingdom Metazoa; phylum Chordata; class Actinopteri; order Myctophiformes; family Myctophidae; genus Gymnoscopelus; species Gymnoscopelus braueri. The sequence continues at coordinate 30,473,214 of NC_137623.1, forward strand.
TGAGGAGCAATATACTATCCCCTTGCTAAACAGGATCCAGTCTGACCAACCTGCTAGAGTTGCTGACCAACCTGTTAGTTGCTAGTGCAGCTAAAACTATGCCTAAACCTAACCTTAACTCTAACCGTAACCTCACAGAAACTATGCCTAAACCTAACCTTAACTCTAACCGTAACCTCACAAAAACTATGCCTAACCCTAACCCTAACCCTAAAACTATGCCTAAACCTAACCTTAACTCTAGCCGTAACCTCACAGAAACTATGCCTAAAACTAACCTTAACTCTCTAACCGTAACCTCGCAGAAACTATGCCTAAACCTAACCTTAACTCTAACCATAACCTCACAAAAACTATGCCTAACCCTAACCTTAACCCTAACCGTAACCTCACAGAAACTATGCCTAAACCTAACCTCAAAACCACGCCCACGAAACCGAAACACCAGGGAAAGATAGATAGAAAGATAATTTTGCGTTAACAGGAAGAAACATCGAGAAGAACCAGTATAGAGAGAGAGAGAGAGAGAGAGAGAGAGAGAGAGAGAGAGAGATACTCTTGATATATAAGTACTTTTGTAAAGTCCTCTAACTTAGTCTTTCTTGGAATACCTGTTCACAAACCCACCATTCACTCTCACTGTCTCTAACAAAAACAAACACAAACACACACACACACACACACACACACACACACACACACACACACACACTCCACCCCCACCCACCCCCCCCATGGCCACACACTCCACCCCCACCCACCCCCCCATGGCCACACCCGCATCTCTTCAGGTGTGTAAAAATCTAAATGCTGTCACACCAGTCAGTCCATTGAACCGCAGCACGACGACAGCTCGCCACACCCACCTCTCTCTGTGTCTCTCACTCTCTATCTGTCTCCGTGAATAGACTACTTACTTGTCACCTGTCGTGTCACCATGATGAGCTGTGCAAACGTGGCCAAGAACTGCTGTCAAGACGAAAAAGAGCAGGGAAGTAGCTGGTGAGAAGACAAGAGAGCCGTGGAGACAGAGAGGAGAAAAAGGGGGTACAGTAAGAGGATAAATCGATATCAAGAGCCACCGCGAGCAGGAGAGGAAAAAGTAGTGGAATTTCAACAGGTGAGTGCTGTAAGGCTTAAGCTAGTGATTAAGCCTTATTTATAGTTGCATGACATTGTCGCGCACTGAAAATGGCTTATCTAAAATCTTACAACACCTTGCATTGTGACTCACAATGCATATACTGAAGCAATGCCTCAAAATAGCAGATCTACTACAGTTAACAACAATTTGTGAGCTGCAGATCTGCTATTTTCAGTGGTGACACTGGCTGGCGCAACCAAGTAGCATGCGATAGCATGCATGCAAGGTTATTTCATGTAGACCTTATGTTATAATTTCTATTTATTAGAGAGATCATCGTATTAAGAGTAGGCTACTGAGTCTTTGGTTGAATTGTGTCAAGCCACGATCAATTTGTTTTTCCAGTATCTTATTTTAAATCAAAACTCCAAAAGCCTTTCCATAAGAAAATATGGTATCATTCACATGACAATGTGAATGAAACTTGATGGGTTTGATTTCAAAGCACTAAACATATTTCTTCATTTATTTGTTTGAGACAAATATTCTTATACAAAATTTAGTTAACACCTGTTTCATGCGAACAATGTAAAGATAATTTTCTTTGCCTCAAGTTTCTCATTTTGTATAAAACAACGCATTGCTTCCAATTTTGGATCTTCTCACAACTTCTCATTAAAATTAATGTTACTCTTATGGTAATATGCTTTTAGACACTGTCACATAGATACTTAATATAACCTAAACATGCCAATTTCCTTCCTACTCGTCTCTGTCTCTGTCTCTCTCTCTCTCTCTCTCTCTAGCCTGTCTGTCACTATGGGCGCAGGACAGAGCAGTGATACATTCCACTGTAACCAGTACCTAAATGGACAGGGGCCTCCAACACTGGCACACCAAGGTACTGTATTATTCTACCTACCACACCAACACCATTAACCCTCTCTAGCTGCCCACCTGTCTGTGAACTCCACCATCTCTCTCTCTCTCTCTCATTTTCTGAGTGTCTGCCTTATCTCAGTCTCTGGTGTGTATTAATTAAAGCCCTGTCTGTCTGTCTGTCTGTCTGTCTGTCTGTCTGTCTGTCTCTCATGTGTGCAGCTAGTGAAGGTCTGTTCAGGGCTCTGAGCGGCAGCCAGCCAGAGGGACAGATGACGTGGGTGGTCCTCCACAGAGATCTGCCCGGCTACCCCGAAGACAACACGTTGCAGATCAACTACGTCTTCCCTGATGGCATACAGACCGTAAGCAGACCCCACAGGCAAACACCTGAAAACCGTTTCTGAAAAATATTGTCACATGAAAAATATACCTTCAAGTCCTGTTAGGCTTTGACCTAATAAGAGGAGGTGTTCAGTGGTGGGAAAAGTACTCACATTTTTTACTATCATTCTTTAGTATCAGTACCACAATGTAGAAACACTCGGGTTACGAGTAAAAGTCTGGTAATCAAAATTCACTCGAGTAAAAGTACAAAAGTATTGGCATCAAAATATACTTAAAGTACCAAAAGTAAAAGTACTCATCATGCAGAATTATGATCATATTATGTGTAAAATGTGTTTATTTTTAAATCCTTTGAAATGCGACGTGTTGTGAGCTTGTAGATCTGCTATTTTCAAATAGCCCAAAGTTTAAATAAAGTGGTTAATGTATGTTTTGTAATAATTATCAAAATCTACAAAGTAACTACTAACTAAAGTTTTCAAATAATTGTAGTGGAGTAAAAGTACAATATTTGCCTCTGAGATGTAGTGGAGCAGAAATAAAATATAGAAAATGGGAAATACTCAAGTAAAAGTACCTCGACTTAAAAGTAAAAGTAAAAGTACTTGAGTAAATGTACTTGTTACTTTCCACCACTGCTCCTTGGAGGAAATGATTTTGCTTAAACATTAAGAAGTGCTGAGTGTCACCTCCCTCCCATGCTTTGAATAAACAGACTGCTGTCATGCCCACTGCTCTGTCATCATGCATTTCAGAGATATTTTAGCAGTGAAATGGCTTTGGAAGTAAAAGTATGAGTGCCGCTCTGACATAAAAAATATGTCAGGAACAGCGTGACATGCCCACAGCATGATGAACTCATCACTTTAAAAGAGTCAGAAACACTTCCCACATCGTGTCTGACAGCATTCCCTCCTATTAACAAGCAGAATATCGGGTTAGTCGTGTTAGCAGGGACACCAGCAGACTGACTGAAGTTTCAACCAGTCTGTGTCATAGGTAAACGGAAAAAGTCCTTCCCCTAAAATGTCCACAACAGGTGACTACAGCACATTAGCTTCCTGGTTGAAGTAAGGGAGATTCGACACAGATTCGTCTTGAGACCTATATCAATCACTGTATTTTACATTGCAGGCAAACTAGGCATTTGTCTGAAAATCTGATCCACGACAACCTGGCAGTAAACTCCGAGATAATACAAATGAAATGATACTGTAGGCAACCAATAGTATGGAGTGTGAAGGTCTGCCGTATGGTAACCAGACACCAGCAATAACACATTTTTCTGTTGCTATAATGTTATGACAGATATTTTCGAAGGAAAGAAATAAGCGCCAAGCAGAAAAGCTTTTTTTTCCTCTCTCACCATTAAGGTATGAAAATAAAGAGTGAGAACCTTGCTAAGGAGAAGAGTGACAACTTAATTAACTGGTCTCTCTTTAACATTGATGGAATTGGGCTTCTAAGACCGGGAGAGCATTCAGAAGTGATCTAATTGGATCTTTGTCTCATTACATACGACACAATTCAGTCCTTATTCCACCATGTACTGTATACACAGCAGTATTACAATACAAAGGATCTGAAAGTACTGTAGCTAAACAGCAGGGGGAGCAGAGCCTTCATTGTATTATTATTATTATTGTATCAATTAATTAATGTAAATCATAGTATTTTCTGTCATTGGCTGAATGCATTAATAATTAATAGGCCTAAATCTCTAATGTGTTACTATGAAGGCAATAACGTGACATATTCTTTCGGAAAATGAGTTGTTTATCGTTGAGTGACACGGTTGACAGTTGCGTGATGAAGTCTAAACGAAGGTTTTATTCCCAGGAGAAGCACCCTCACCCTGGGCAGCCGTTTCCGGGCCTGCGGCAGTGGGCGTACCTCCCGGACAGCCGCGAGGGCAGGAAGGTCCTCAAACTGCTGGACAAGGCCTTTGGCCAGAAGCTCCTCTTCACTATCTCCACCAATCAGGAGGGAGAAGATGTCGTCACCACGACGCATGTGCCCCTCAAAATACAACCCGACGGAGGGAGCAAGATGTAAGTGTGTTTGAGTGCTTCTAGCTACGTAACAGAGTATATCTATATTGCAGTATTGATACTTTTACTCAAGTAAAACTCGTGAGTACTTCTTCCATCACTGGATCCAGGAAAGGTTTCGAGTACACTGTGTGTACAGTATGATGATCACACTCTACAGAACAGTGTGAGGAACAGGCAGAGTTTGAATTTATTATCCCCATGGGTAAAAGTGGGTAATAGGTGTCACACTAAAAACAAATGTACCATAGAAATGCTACTTTTATATCAGATAAACTAGATATCTTTCTGCAAGGACAGCTTTTGCTGAGCATGCATGGCTTCACATTGATACCCTGGAGCTGCCCAGTACAACCACAGCCAATGAGACATTGAGACATTACTCATTCCACTTTCCCAAACGCAGATCTTCCCAGCTAGTTGCAGAATATTCCAGAAAGTGGATTTTTTTTCTGGCCAACATTATGAGTTAAAGGAGAATTTCACCCGACGGTGACACATTCAAGACAAACACGTTGCACAGTGTTCTAACCCAATGAACATCAGATAAAATACGCGATTTAGAGCAAGGTTTTTAACAGCGGCGGACCCGGGACGGAGTTATGAAATTTCTCTACTGTACCACTCGTCCTAGGATATCATAACATCGTAAAAAAGGAAATAAAAACGTTGGGCGAAATTCTCCTTTAAGGTGCTTACATAATGTCGTGTGACGTGTGCATACTTGGTAGAGGTTTTCAACCGAACCACCTGACAGTACTAGAGAGCATATCTTTTTTTAGCACAGGTGGACTTGGTGGGTGGTATAAAACTCAGTTACAAAGGACCACTGAAATTCATGTGTATGATCTATTTCCACAAAGAAAATGTTAATTGCATTCTGAATGTGAAAAAAAGGGTATCATTCCCTATGTGAGCTACTGGCAATTTCCATGATCCCTTTGACAATCAGGTTCTGCTGGCTTCAACTGTTAGCAGTCACTGAAAAAGTGAGACGACAGATGTTAGATAGAATGCAGAAACTGAATACTTGATTGTCCCGAGTATGAAGGGGACAGTGGTGTGCATGTACACATAGCCATTATTGTCAATCGTTGCGGCAATCAAGGGTGATTTGACTCTTCTTTTTGGACCCATCCAGTGACAGCTATCCAGACCCGGACTACCTGAAGAGCGTCAGGAAGATCCTCAAAGCGAAGGGCATCGAGTGACAGACAAACCAACAGACAAGCTGGATGGATGGGTAAAGAGGCCGAGGATGCATGGAGAATGAGTGACATGAACGAAGGATAAAGGGTCCGACGGTGTGGGCCTGGTGGTCTGAAGTTAAAACAACGGCTCATCTGAGGATCCCTGCATGTCCAAAGCATGCACAGCGTGCAGGAACATTTGCATACATTATGTGCTACACTTTTATAATGTTAAGTCTTTGTCTTTTATGTACAGAATATGGCTTTTAAGTTGCACAAAATAGATGTATCATATACGCCTAAACTATTTTCTATGTACAGATTATAATACTTTGCTGATTATACTACTACTACAAAATATATTTAATATAAAACCTTTATCAGCTCAACTTTTGTGTTTTTGTCATGTGGATTCACTGCACCTAGTGATATTGTCAATATGAGAGCGATATGAAACTGTAACAAATAAATCCAAATTACTAATTTAATTCACAAACATAGAGATCATAGAGATCTGAATTTAAACATCGGTTTATACACTTTCGTTAATCTATATTTGCCACTAGAGGGCGCTGTTCCACGGGTAAGTGAATTTATTTTTTGTGTTGAAATCCCCATTTGGGAATCTTAGATCACGTCATATAAGAACTGCATGTGTTCCAAACATAAACATCATAAATCATCATCGTTTTAATGAAATTGTTAAATTGTAATATTATCAAACATAAATATCAAACATATCAGACAGTCTACATTTTTCAAAGGAAATGCATGTATTTAATTCAATCTAACCAGAAGCAGGGATGAAACATATCCTCACTTGTGATAGAGATGAATGACCACATGGGGATATCAAAAGCAGAGGTATGTAGGCTTCACTTAGTATAGGATCCTATACCCAGTGAAGCCTATAGATGTTATAAAGGACAAAACGATGAACAACTATGATAATAATTTCACAATGAGTTGAAGCTCCCTGCCATTAACTTTATCTTCAGATATACTGCTATCAATAATATCATTTATATTACTTCAAAAACACCAAATGTGAAGAAGAATGTCTTGCAGTGCTCTACAGGCCTTCTGGGATGTGTGAATGTTTCACATTTCTCTCATGCTTTGAGGACCTTAACTCATTCAGTGCCATTCTTATTTATGGCAGTTTGGTTCTGAGTGCCACAGCCAAAATTCGTTGTAAAAAAAAAGTGCTTAGGAGCCGAGATACAGCCTTTTTCAGTAAGAAGTTAAACAAGAAGTGAATGGAGCAGCAAATCTTCAAATCATCATATCTTGGGTTCATATCTTGGGTTCATCATCATCATCATTTTCAAAAGACATGTCATGGCCTGAGCTCAGGGCGCTCAGGCCATGACGTCATGTGGCACTGACAAAGTATTTTTGATAATCCGAACACTCTTCAGTCTTCTGAACTGCTCTGATACGTGAGAGGTTGACGATGACCATGGCTGTGCTGTACTCCGTGGCGGACAAAGTACACAACCCCATTCCTTGAGTCAAAGTATAGATACTCCTGGTCAAATATTACTCCATTCCAAGTGAAAGTTGCTCAGTCAGATATATACTTGAGTTAAAGTGGAGTACTTGCATTTAATTTAATGTATTGTTTTCACAATGCATTTACAGAACCTCGTAAACTCTCTGTGAACTCACTGCAGGTGTATTTCCTGTCTGTCACAGCCTGTCACACAAGAGTTCAGGCTGACCTGAGAAGCTTTAGAAATTGTGATGTCTGCTCCTGTTCAATTAGGACTCTGGCAGTAGCTGAAGAACTCTTCAACGGTTTCTGCAGGAGACACTTGTCCTTTGCATTTGTCTCCCAGTGACCCTGGGAGGAATACCAGGGGTCTATATTTTTGTCTTCAGCAGAAAGCAGAGCTGCTTGCTGGTAGATTCACCAGAGATGATTGAGCGAGAGCAGACGTCACTGGAGGAACGAAAGGCCCAGATCCCAGTCAATAAAGAAGTGATCCTCTGATCAACATGCATGTTCACACCATAGACAGTAAAAAGTATGGACAGCGTTACGCCAATAGACTACAGACCGTAAATGAAGCCTATTTTTCAGCTATTTCAAATCTGCCTTTCTATATCGTGTCATATCGCGTCATATCCTAGGGAACAGGAAATGAATGCTATTGGTTGGGTAGCTTGTCAATCAAGAGCGGGGGCAGGGAATGAATGCTATTGGTTGTGTAGCTTGTCAATCAAATCAGCCCGCCACTCCTAGAGCATACCGTACTTTATCATCAATTTTTAAATAAAAGAGACCATAATTTACCAAAACGCATATCATGGTGATTGAAAGAAGACTTTAAACTAGCGACTGGAAGCATATAGTATTTATGACAATATTTATTAAGGTAATAAACATTGAGAGTTATTTCTTCTGACACCAGTAAAACAGCGAAACTACAGGCCATTCATATGAACTGTCACTTCCTATACAGTATCTTGCCACACCAATCAGAGAGGAGGACCCTTTTCGAACCCAAAACTTTAGGTACAACTCACGGCCAAAGCACTGGTCCACTTCTCTCCCAACTTGCTACAAACATCGCTCATGCAAAAGTATAGTGTGTGCTATATATTTCAGCTCGCAATTTACTTCCGGGCTGATCATGAAACGTAAAACTGCTCACATTTTTAACAGCCAACCATGTGCGCGAAAAAGCTGGCAACGCAGCCTACGCCAATCATGTGCGAGAGATCTACAAGCTATGGGCCAGACGTGCTATGGGCCATACACCGTATCTTAGCAACAACGAAAGCGCTAACTCTCATTGGTCGTGTCATGCTGAGGGCAGTTTCCAGACGCAAGCATCGAATACTCGCTCGCTCGCACAGCTTGCTGCCGCCATCACAGTCAGACGCAGCAACGAGGGCTCTGTGATAGTTGTGCGTCATTTCTCTAATAAATCGCCCTGTCATTCATATTGTCAAGACTTTTAGGTCACTGCAGCCTACTATTAATGTAAAGAATGTTCATGTCCACTACTGTGATAGCGTTTGTTGTATTTGCATGATTAGTGCCCAGGGGTGCTTAACACGAAAATGGCCCCTGTCAAAGTCTTAACCTATCCCCCCCCAACCCCCCCCCCTCCCCGCATTTTTCTTCTCTTGTACATATTTTTCATTTTTCATATCAGTAACCTGCAAGCTGATTGTATGACGTTCTGTATAGAAGTGTGTATATCTGTCTGTCTCTTATATGTCATCATGATTTGTGTGCATGGGGATCTCATTTTAAACAAGCTTAGTGCTTTATGAGTCTTCCAGTTTAGTAGACCGTGTATTGTGAATTTGTACTTCCATGTACTGTTGTTCTCATGTCTTACTAAATAAAATACATCAATCAATCAATCAAACATGAGCCGTTAGCATGCGGCTAACGCTAACAGACTTTTACCGTTAGCATGTAGCTAACGCTAACGTGGTTGTCGTGGCTGAAGCAGCTGCGAAATCACTTTGTCAACAATGAACGTTAGTGTGGTGAATGTTAATATTGCTGCTCAGTTAGTCCATTGTAGATGGTGTATTTTGTGGGCTTGTGTGTCTTGTGGAGAACTATGTGTAGCAGCTCCACAGTAACTCCAGTAACTAATGTAATGGCAGGTCCGCCCAGTGCGACGCAAGTTTAGGGTGCATTAGGTAATGTAGTCATTTCAGATAATTTCAGTCCTGTTAGGGGAGAGTCAGTGAGAGCTGGATAAACGAGGTAAGATGTGTCAAATGGAGTCTGTACGGCTGCCAATAAATGAACACATAACGTCGGTGCCAGAGGAGATATTGTGTGTTTTGGACAAACAGCAGCGTGGTGCTGATGTTTGTTGTGCGAAGCTTAATGTCAGAGTGTTTGTGTTGGAGCGCCTCAGTGCGGCTGCAGAGTTCATGTGCAAACTCGAGAGAGATAGAGACACTAGAAACTCTGCTGGAGAAACAAAAGACACTGCTGGACATTGACTTTCATATGGACATCGATCTACACACTGCAGGTATGTCTGTTACACACACAACATCAAACTACACACTACAGGTATGACGCAGCGTTTGCATTCCAGCCAGCACGCCAACGTAGTTCCCATATGGTTTCAAGGTGGGCTAAACCATATGGGCCCCATGTCGGCAATGTCAGCGGGATCCACTTGAGTCCCAACTGGGATGCCCTTGTGGGATATAAGTGTGTTCTACCTGGGCCTTAGGTGGGGCCCAC